>NC_041397.2:227208484-227508484 GCF_900747795.2 Erpetoichthys calabaricus | reverse complement strand
GAGAGAGCAGAGGGAGCGCATTTGCTCTGCACCCTTCATGTGTTCTAAATTTGCTGTTGCAATTCTACAATTCATATTCATTCAATACAAATGAAAGTATAGTGTGGTGTACAAAAAAATACGGATTTCAATTTAGACATAATTGAAATATTTTGTTGTTTTTAAAAGCTTTTAATTCTGATGCTTTCATCAATTTTAATACAGACTGTTCAATAAAGGGATGACAAGAAAAACAAAAGAATATTATATTTAAGGTCAAAGTATAGTTTTTAAATATTGGATTTTTTTCTTAGTCTGATCCCATTTTTTATAAAATTGAAGCCGTTTATCGTCTTACCTTTATAAAAGAAGTCCATGCACCTATCTTTCTCAACGAAAATCTCCGTCTCCTCCATATTTTCCTTTAGTTTTAAAAGTCTTAATCTTCCATTTTGGCAGTCAGTCAGAGCAAAAATAAAAATAAACGGACCACAGTACGTTTGCAGTCCACTTGACTTTCTGATATTGCTAACTTATTGGTGTCCAGAGCCTCTGCGTAGAAGAACAGCAGCAATGAACACCTGTTAGGCTCACATGCGCCCCCTTTGGTGCGGTACTGTCTGCCTCACCTTGTGCCTTTTGACTGCAGTTTTATGTCCAATCAGCAAGACTAAATATGTCACACACATTCATTAAAGATATTAGTCAGACTGTGGAAAGTGAGGGTATATAATAAACGCATGTGAAAACATTATATTGGCGACATACAGAGAGACAGCAACAGGCATGCAGCAATTGCATGCATCAACTCAGTGTGTGAAAGAGAGCGCAGTCCAAGGTGAGGCTCAGCTCGTCACTACCGCACCTCGCGTTTCTCCCCAGTATTTGATCAGGAAATGTGCAAATTCAGTGATTTTGACTATAAAAATTATGAAAATTATTAGAATCATACAGAAAACAAATTTATAGCACAGACCAGTGGACAAATTTATTTTATGTTATCATTATTAGTTTTTTTACTTTCTATGATGATAGGTGAGACTGCATGTCCCTGTATGAAGTGCAGTCATGGTGCCAGAGAAGTGCTGGACTTCCGTTAAGCACTAATCCAGCTGAGTCTGCACTGAAACTCTGATACTCTTTTCTTCTTCTCGCACGCTACATTTGCTTTTATTATCATCTGCGCCCTAATTAAAATATTTCCATACGTTACTTTCTTGCTTTCTACCAGCAAACATCTGTGCAAAATTCGCCATCGTCAACCACAAGCGCTTACTGCTTCAACCCGACAAACCAAATGTGCTCAACAAACAAACAACGGTCCTTTACAGAAGTTCCGTCACGTGACTATAGTAAGAACAAGATACAAGATCACTACATAGTGAACAGCACAATGTAACTGAACACTCAGGGCGACCTACAAACAACCCCTCTACACGACTGAACCAGACTGAACGAAAATGCTATTGTTGTTTTTTTGTTTTTACTCAGTTTTCGTTGTCGTTTTTAGTTTGTTCACATATCACTAATTCTTATTTTTATTTAGTTTTAATTCCTCTGTTTGCCTTAATTTCAGTTCTCGTTCTTGTAAAACGAAAAACAATATTTTTAGTGCTAGTTCTCGTTATGAAAATTTCACTGGATCTCACACATGGAGAAAAGAGGCTGAGGCCTCAAAAATGACCATAAAGGACACAATGATCTTCACTAGCTAGCCCACAAAAAGCTCACCTCAGACCAGCTAGCCCCAGACAACTACTTGTAGGATTTCTGCTTTGCAGGTCCAAAAATAGGAAGCTGGTTTTGAAAGTTCAAAAAACAAAGAAAGTCTGTTAAGTGTAACTCAAAATGCCTGTCCAAGGGTGATGACAAGCTATGCAAATTATCTTTATAAATGAAGAATACATGAAGAATATGTATTAAAAAATATAACAAAAAGGTTCAAAGGGGCACAAGGGAATTGCCTAAAAGGCAATCCAAGGCAAATACATCCCAATACATAACTCATGAGATGAATCTGATAAACAGTAGAACAACAAAAATCCAAGAAACCAGAAAAATCAAGAAATAACAATGCAGTGATGGCAATGTGGCCCTGCCCACTGGGGCTCCACCACCAAAGAACAAGACACACAAGAACATTTAAAGAGGACACTACACAATTACATAATCAAAAATGAAACCAAAAAAATAACATCAGGAATTTAAAAATTAGAAAAACAGACAAATGCAAGACAGGGAAAACACCCTGGCTGTAATTTAACAGCGTTAAATATTACATTAATCCCCCTGTAAAACATATACTAATAAGCACCTCCACACAGCACATGAACATACTATCAAATATATACTGTATCTATTATACTGTATATCTATTTGAGTAGGCATTTAATACCTTTAAGGTGCAATTCACAAAAATCCCATAAAGATAAAAAAGAAGACCCACTTTACAAGAATATAGGGGTGAATAGTGTTTCCAGTGTTGGTATTTTTCAGACATTTTCTTTAGATGGTTGTAGGGCACTCTTAGGGAAGTTGTGAGAAAGCATTTGTATGGGAATGCTTTATGCTTAAAAACACCACTAGGATACAGCTAAATTCCCTTCTGCAGTGAAACGTTACTGCTTAAGATGTCAACTAGAAGCATCACAAGTTTCTCAAGTAAAAATTACTGCTGACACTAATGTAAAAATTACAAAAAACACAATAAAGTTGTCTTCTTTCTGCAGTTGTGAATAAAAGACACATGTATTACTACCTGAGAACTGTTCATGAATTTTAAAGGGTGTTGACAGGAGAAAGAACAAAGTCAAAAAGCAAATAAAAGGTCAAAACCGGAAGGCAATATAGATTGTCAGGACTATTGGTGAAAAATTGAAAATCACAGTGAAGGAAACACACAGGGATCAGAAACAAAGAAAAAGCACATAGAAAAGGTCACAAAATAACAAAGTATAGAAACAAACTATAAAAGTAAACTATTCAAATCACACGTAGATTAGAACATTTTGTGCCTATAATGACATCACTGCACTGTCGAGATGCATCCTGGGATACTATTTCATGGGAACGACTGATGTGAAGTGCACAACAGAGCACTGTGTCTAGACTAAACAAAATGGTGATGAAAAAGACATTGAATAAAAGTAAAGTTTTAAATGGAGGCCCTAATCCAGAAAAGCATAAAAGAATTAGATTACCAAAACCCAAGAACATTTTTATACCTCAGGGGAAGCTCAGAAAAAATTAACAAAACCTCAAATCATAACAATTAGTTTCTTTATCCAAAAGCCAGACTCCACATGAACAGTGCTTTTGTTGTACTTTGAAGTTCTTCCAATGACAAAAGCCTACCTATTGTCTATTGCACAATCACAGCAACAGAGCGAGCAGGTGTATAATACTTGTGGGGAATGTGCGCAAAATAAAAAGAATAGATGTACATTACTCTATGTATGACCACAAATCATAAAATAGGCTAAGGCCTTCAATGACATTTTTGCAGAGCTTTGTTTTTATACCATCTTTCCTGTAAGCAGTACTGCAAAGTTTGGAAGAAGAGTCATTACCTTTTTCTACTTACCTACATGGCAGAACTACAAAGCATACATATTTTTTTTTATTGGAATGTTTTTATCGGAACATTCCTGCATACATTTCCACAAAGTATATAAGGAAGACATAATACAATAGTTTTGCAGAAATACATTTCACACATGTAAAAAGTACACGGCTAGTATTACTTAATATTGGAGAAAGCCATTTTCAACTGTAAACAAACAGATAAATTGAAGGTCAAGTGCAAGGTCTTTTATATTAATCCTTTTTTGCCAGAATTATCCAAGATATTTCAGTTACAGAAAAAAACAAGGTATAGAGAATAATCATATTGTTTATTGAGCTCATTTTTAAAGAATATTTCAGAAAGGACTGAGACTCAAAGAGAATTATTGGGCTTTTACTAGGGAATGGAAAATACCACAAAAGAAACAACAAAGGTGAAGACAGAAGAAACACTGATGATCTATAGGCAGAGACATCAAACTAAACCAAGACAACCTAAACCAGGGTTCTAAAAAGGAAATTCTAGCCAGATATCCTAAACTAAATTGGTCTTCTTTCACCTAGCACACACACACATATATTGATTACATATATTGTGATCACCAGGAATCGCGCCAGCTCCCCAACATTAGCAGACACCAGGCAAAATTCAAGCAACACACACGTTTATTTGAAGTGTGGGAAATGCTTCGTTCGTTTCCCCACCACTGCACCATGTACAGCATAGTATTAGGCACAAAAACACACTTTTTTTCTTTGTCTTGTCTTCTTCTTTCTTCTTCCGCCTCCACTCCTTCTCTGGCAAGTTTTGTCTCTCTCCCATGCAACTGTAGGAATGAAGGCAGGCGGCTCCCTTAATGTCACACCTGGGAGTGCTCTATGTGGTTCATTAGCAAGGTCTTGAATCACTCCCAGGTTCTCATACAGCGCTATGTGAATCCAAGGCGCCGTTGCAACCCAGGAGGGCTGCCAAGCAGGAGTTTGGGGGAAGTAGCACCCTTCAAAACCCATCTCCTTGTCCTTCCTTTAAGGAAACATCCTGGCTGGGTAAAGGTGCTGGCCATGTCGCTGCCAATTAGCTGCCCGTAATGGCGGTGACCATCACGAATAGGGAGTTCAGTATGTCCCCTACTCTGTTTTCCTACCACATAGCCCTGGCAGCTGCTCAGTCATACGCTTTAAACTGCAAGCTGTCTCTCTGTTAAACGGTAAACCTATGGCAAAGAAACACCCCTGTACATCAGAAACTCCCTCTTAAAATAGTATTTCTATAAGAAACAAACACACTCTTACCTGTCCTTTGTGGGATCAGCTGCAGGCTCACACACTTACCATGTAACATGCTACCATGTAACATGCAGGTTTAGAACATTTGAAAGACCCAGCCCCGTCCAACCTTCACACTGCATCTGCCCCAGTTACATTTGCAAGGCACTGAACCCGTTTGATGAGGAAGACTTTGTGTTCTTTTAAACAGGAGAGGGGAGCTGGACCACGACATCTGCCAGTTGCAATTTGTGTGCTTGCCTGATGAAGATAATCCCCTTTTGAATAAAATCTAGTGTCTGTACCTGTCTGTTAAGCAATAAAGATTTTGTATCTTGGAAACCTGGTTCATTTTTCCAGTCTCCTGTGCAACTCTGTGACCCAAGCTTGACATTATATACATAATCATTAAGATCCAGCATTAGGATCCTGAATGGTGTGCATCTCTATCTAGGTGCGGTGACATCTCGGTGGAGCATGACAACACACAGTACCACTTGATTCTCTGGTATTTATCTGGAATGTCTGAGCAATTTGCCCTTCCATATCCTATCCTGAGTTGTTTATTTTTTGTGGTTTTCCCAGGTCTTCGTCCTTTATTTTCATTTTTTTATTTTTATGTTTTTTGTAGTATATTATTTTTATCTTGTATTTTATGTTTCCGGATTTTGTCAAAGTAATTTCTAATTTATGTTGTCTTTTGTATGTTGAGCTTAAGTAGATGCAGGCTCCCGAAAATTATGCTTTTATGGGTCTATTTAAAGGCCAGATATGCCTCAAGCCTGAGACATTAGCTATCCTGCTGGATTTTCGGTTGTTCCTGGTTTCTGATTTTTGGATTGTGGTATTTGGTGTTATTTGGTTTACCTTCAAATTTAGACAACTTTAGTATTTAGCTTTATTTGTGTTTATTTTTGAAATTATTGAATTAGTTTGGAACTTTTAGTGCTTTGGGTCTTTTTTGTTTTTCAGTTGGTTTTCAACCTTTTTATTTATTAAATAAAAATAACTTGAAAGATTTAATTGTCTGTGTTGAGTTTAAGGCCTATGCTTTTTTTGAAATTATGGGTTCCGATTATGTGTAAGGGTAAGACAGTTAGCGAAGGCTGTGAAATAAAAGAGCCTTTTTGCAGTCAGAACATGACCCATGTTTAATAGAACACACCTTTAGTAAACTTCCAGGATTTTACTATACTTATTTCAGAACAGCTTCCTTAGAAAGAGAGCATCAGCAATTATATATACTGTGACAGGTGTCCATTACCTGACCAAACACCAATGGAATTGAAGGACTGAGGGAGAGAGCATCGGTGAGGCAATACCTCCCTTGGGACGATAAAGGGCAGCCCTCCTGGGCGGCTGTGGCACAATGGATTCCCGCAGGGCATGCCGGGCGATGGAGTTTGGTACAGCCCTGTTGTGTCCCGTGGTGGCCACCAGGAGGAGATGCAGAGCCCTATAGTGGACTTCCACCACTCCTGGGAGTAATTCCTGGTAATACTGATGAGCCACCTGGAACGCTCTCAGAACCTGAATAAAATAAAAAGAGCTGTCTCACTCCATTCGGGAAGCCAGAGTCAGGAGGCTTGCCTGAGAGGGAGTGGAGGAAGAAGGACTGAACAAGAGAAGAGTAGGAAAGGACTGAGACTTGTATTGTGCTTTATGTACTATGCTGTGGGGAGCAGAGAAAAGTGCTTCCCAGCTGTAAATAAAATGTGCTGGACTGGAACCCATGTCCTGCCTGTCTGTTTAGGGTTAGAGCGGCTGTATGCACCCTGGTGGTCCACAATACACATACAGTTTATAAAGAGAGAAACACCACTGGCACTCTATTTAAATGTGGGGTGACACAGCAATACAAATTCACACTTGCTTCCTGTATTTTCTGTATAAACAGAAATAAAATATGACAACATAAGTAAGAAACATCATTGAGCAGGAAAAAAATGGGTTCAGATTGTTATTGATCATTTTAGATAAATTAAAGGAACATAAACAGAGCTTCTATGTACTATATAACTGCATTTGAGGATTCATAACCACTGGGCAAATAAAGTGTCTTTTAAGTCTAATGGCAGTGTTACTTTTGGTCAACCATAACTGAGGCAGAAGTTTTAGTTTTTGCAATAGCTTCCCACTGCCTTGAATTTTTTGGTGTAAACTACTTAACTTTTTATCTGTCTTAAAAACTTCATCCATTATGTTAGTTAGTGTTTACATTCATCCACAAGCACTCAGGAAACAATTTGTAAGTCAGAGTGACATATTTCCTCCCCAGGAGGCTCCCATCTTGATCCTACTTTTATATTGAAGGGATGATTTTAATCACACAAATCTTTCCCATGAACTTCCTTTTTATAAACAGCAAGAAAATGCCCCACCGAAGGAAACTCCCTGGACCACTGTTATAATACAATAAATTATACTTATTGTGCCCATTAATTTGTGCAATGCTGCTTCTTATTTTGTGCACAAACAGAAGCAACAAAAACAACAAACCAAAATCTTATGCCTGTTAAGCCTGTTTCAAATGCACAAATTGGAACATCTTCACTGCTCAGATTTAGGACAGGTATGGACAAAGCTTTTCTAGAGTTAGTGGAGTTATCTCAAAATATAGCAAGTTCAATTTTAACAGCAAAGATACAACAATTCCACAATTCACTATTATTCTCTCTTTCAAAGAAACAATGCTTCATTACCACCCCAGCCTTGCTTGAGAGAAAATGTTTTTTCTACATATGCTAACTTCAAAATGGAATTGTGAAATATGTTTGCTTGTATTGCTATATGTTTTTATTTCATTTTCACAATAAAAAGTAGACTATTTCCACTTCACTGCTTTTTGCTCAACACATTTTTTGAAACAATCATTTGTTGCTATTGAACAGAAAAGAACTACTTTTTTTTAATCAAAGCAGCTGTTTTTGTTTTCAGTTATTGAAAGGAGTTTGAATTGTTCTATTTCAGTTTATACCTGATTGTAAATAATACATATCCTGATAATGTGCTTGATGTATTTGTTACATAGCTTTGCAAAATAAAATACATCTTTTGCTTCCTTGGTTCAAAATGTCCTTTTTAGAACTGTTGTTTGGATATTATATGATAACATTCTTTAACACACTTAATCTAATTCAAGGTTGTGGGAATGTTGGATCTGTGAAAACTACAGCACTAACCTCTGTTCTACTGTACTGCCACTTTGACTATTATTATGTTTGCACAAAAAATAAAACAAACAATTTGATTTTCACATATTTTATATATTATATGTGAAATGAAAAAGAACATAATGAAGAGTTTAGATCCATATTGGATACAAGAATATATTAAATAATTTGTTTCAATATCCCAGGGCGACAAAAAATTTTTGTACAAAAAATTTGCTATAAAAAGAAATGTTGCTGTTGTTGAAGCTCTGGGCATGGCCAAGCTATATTTCATTGTAATCATATACATACCTACATTAAAACTGAGTCAATTTAGAGGTGCCAATAGAAATAAAAAATGGCTTTGGATTGGAAGAGCAAAGTGGTGTTCATAGACCCCCATAAACAGTGGTAAATAGTAAACTTCACACAGAAGGTACCCTAACTATTTTTTAAACCAGACCCCAATTGTTTCAGCATGAAGTGCTAACTTTCTTAATAAGTATGTTTTTCATAAGATCAATAAGTAGCAATTCGTTTATTTATGTGATGGAGTGGTGGCTCTGAGGGTAGGGATCTGCACTGGCAATCGGAAGGTTGCCAGTTCGAATCCCGTAAAATGCCAAAAGGGACTCTGCTCTGTTGGGCCCTTCAGCAAGGCCCTTAACCTGCAATTGCTGAGCGCTTTGAGTAATGAGAAAAGCGCTATATAAATGCAAAGAATTATTATTATGTAATACTAGGGGGTTTCACCCCCTGCTTGCTTCGCTGGCCAACCCCTCTGCCTGCGCTACTCGCTAGCAACTTCATGTCTCTGCCGCTCACAAACAACAAAACTTTTAATTCTTGCGGATAGGCCTCTGAATTGGGAAGAAACACTACTTTTCCCTGATGCCAACACAAATTGGACGATCTACAAGTCTCCGACATTAAAGTTTAAAGTCAAACAATATCTATATACAGTGGAACCTCAGGTCACGACTGTAATTCATTCCAAAACTCCGGTCGCAATTCGATTTGGTCATGACCCGAAGTAATTTCCCCCATAGGATTGTATGTAAATACAATTAATCCATTCCGGACCGTACGAGCTGTATGTAAATATATTTTTTTTTAAAGATTTTTAAGCACAAAAATAGTTAATTATACCATAGAATGCACAGTGTAATAGTAAACTAAATGTTTACTTACTTCTTCTGTAATGTTTACTTCTTCTGCTTGGGCTCTCCCGCTCGCTCTCTCGCTCTCTCTCGCTCGCTCGCTTGCTGCACAGGGTATGCACAGGGAGAGACTGAACATGTGCAGAAATCATCGGCGCATATGAACCGGAAGGGAAACTGGCTTGTTCGTGACCCGAGTGTGTGGTCGTGAACAGATGCAAAAGTTTGGCAAACTTTTTGGTCGTAATCCAATTTGTACGTGGTCCGAGACGTTCGTGACCCGAGGTTCCACTGTACTTCTGTCATATCACCTATGTCCATATATTCTCTTATACACTCTTTTTGCTTTTACCTTTTCGTCAATATCGCATTGAATTTTGATTCCATGTTTGGAATTACATCATGACAATGCAACGTATAACTGCCCGTGAATGAATATCGTTTCTTTCTCTCTACATGAACTGTGTCTGACAATAGCAATCACACAAATGAGAAATGATTGAATTGTGTGCGTAGTTGTAAATGTTTTAGATGTGGGCAGGACTTTTCCAAATCTCTTTGCATAAAGTCTTGTCTCGCAGGGATTGAAATTTCTCTCGCAGGATTTCACTTTCACCAAACAACCAATCTTTTAACTCTCGTGGATACGCCCTCTTCATTAGGAAGAAGCAATACTTTTCCCTGATAGCAACACAAATTAGATGATCTACAAGTCTTCGACTTAAAGTTTAAATCCGAATAATATATTCGATCTCTTTTCACTGTTCCATTACTTCACTAAGTAATAATTTCCATTTCTTTGCGCTAATGCGATCTTTACTATAATTTTTTTGAGACTTTTGAATTATCTCTATCCTGCTCTGCATGTGTATCACACCAAAGTTTTTGAATTCTTTATAACATTCTACTTTGTCATCTACTCTATGTCTTTTATGTCGGGCATCCGGCATTGTTAAATCTCTTGGCACAAAGTCTCATCTCGCAGGACGTGAAAGTGTCTCTCTTCAAAAGATCACGTCTCATCACAGGATAAAAAGTCTTGTCTCCCAAGATTTTTTGTTATAATAGAGTGATGTATGCCTTAGTTATTGAGGGATTGCATGTGCTTAACACAAAAATGAAGTGCCCAGCCAATCCATGATAGAGTTGGCATCATTACATAATTAGTTATTGGAGATGCCAAAGACAGCCACAATCTGGCCATCGAGAACACCAGGATCTTTCCTGGTGGGCCTGTGACTTTCAGGGCCAGTCAAGCTGCCACTCACACCCTTTCAAATTCTCTCAAGTTAATGCACATGCATTTATTAAATCCAAAGATATGCCCTTACCAATTGGTATAACTCCACGCATGTGAAATTCAAACCATCCATCCATTCATTTGCTTAACCCACTCACTGCATTTAACCATTTTACAATGTACACCAAAGTTAAAACCACAAAGAAAGGTGCTGTCAAAAAAGCAAGGATGAAGTGAAATAACAGTGCTGGAGGATAATGTTCAGAACAGGTCAGGAAATCTGTCATCCGTTAACTTTATAGCCCTGCATTGGTTCACTATTTCAGTAGCACTAGGTGACAATCAAGTAGCTAGTTCACTACAGTAAAAATATGTTTCTAGCATCATTAACATGCTGTCCCTACTGTAGCCAGCATTGCTGTGTGGTGCTTCACACGTCAACACTGTTAACGCTACCTCACTAAATAACTTTGTGGCCAACAAGAGTAGCTGCAACACAGCATCACTACCCAACTTTCATGAGTAGTTTTAGGGTTTGTGTAGCCTAATAAGAAAGTGATAATGTCAATTGAATTTACTATGTAAGCGTTAAGAAACCAAAATGCTGCCTGTTACAAATGCCCAGGAAGAACA
Organism: Erpetoichthys calabaricus; assembly: GCF_900747795.2. Taxonomy (NCBI): domain Eukaryota; kingdom Metazoa; phylum Chordata; class Cladistia; order Polypteriformes; family Polypteridae; genus Erpetoichthys; species Erpetoichthys calabaricus. The sequence goes on along the minus strand of NC_041397.2, from coordinate 227,497,490 downwards.
AACCACTGCTCGTGTATGTCAGTTCTTCTCCAGTCTAGTGATTTTGGTGAGGCAGGAGCAGGTGGTCATAAAGAAAGGAAAGAAACAGGTATGTGCAACATTGTGATGGTGTGGTATGATGACAGCATGGTAGTTTGTGGATATTTTTCACTGTTACAGAAAATTTTAGCATGAAATATTATCACTACAGGACATGAAGAAATTGTCTATGATAGGATATGCAATAATATATTATACATTTTCAGGAATCATGTAGTATGTATTGCAATGCTATAATTAACTATAGTACATATTAGTACACACTACATAGTAGTAATCCTATTAATTATTTAATTTTTTTGTTATTAAAGAAGAGGCTGGTCCTGTCGAAAGGGAAGACATCAGTTTAACTTCAGGGTTTATGCCAGAAATAAGAAAGGGTTGTACTTGCGGGTAATTGACAGAGGCAACAACAGGATAGGAGGATAAAGAAAGAGATATTCAGACAGATAAAAGAAATGTAGAGAAGGCTACTATAAGCTTTGATTACTTTGCATGTCCAGAGTCCAAAAATCTTGATCTGTTGTTCTGTTATTTCACTAAGAATTCCCAAGACAAAGCATGTTGTAGATGTGACAAAAGTGATTGGAAAGAATGGCCTTACTTATTGAGGGTACAAACCTGAAGCTACCTGTACTCTACAAGACAAAACTCTTGACCATGCAAAATTATTTCTTCTCAGTAAATATGACACCTGTTTGCACCAACATCTACATGAGTGCATTAAAGAGAAAAGGTTATTTAGCAGTTATACGTCTCTTGTCTTTTGTTGGCAAATACCAATAGGGGCCTTGGAATAACCCACCCACCTAAAAGACAGTCCCACTCTGCCCCTGGTCACAATCAACCTTTTCTTTAGTGTTATTACTTAAGTAACTAACACCAGATTCCATTTCTGTGCAGTGTATTATGTTGGCATCTAATCTTAAAAAAACTTTTTGCTGTATATCACACCATAAACACCATCTGGATACAATACTTCAGATAGGAATGAATCAAGAATCCAGGCACTCTGAGGCAGCAGGATTAACTTTTGTAATAATACGTGTTTCCCACACCTTTCCAGAAGGTTTAAAAAGGATCCCCAAATATAAACTCATAAATTGATTAATTATAAAATTGTTGTAGTGCACTGACCAAAAGTAAAATATTCGGCAAGGAGTGACAAATTGCAATGTTTGTTTTTTATCAGCATGACATGATCAGAGCTTACTTAATGCTGTAAATTATATATGCAGTTAAGACTGCATATGCAGTGGATTGTTATTTTTTGATCTTGTTTTTGTTCAGTTGTGACAATTCATAGATGTAATATGCTTTAAGTATATTGTGTTTCTGTTTAAACAGTTTAATAAAAGAAAGAAAAGATAAAATAAGTCAATGGATGCATTGTTATATACACTGTACAGATGTGGGGAGACTTTTTTCTTTACATTTAAGACTATAATATTAAAGCATCAATATTGCAGTGTCTTTATTTTATATTGCACTATTTACAGTAATCCCTGCCAAATGAAAACAAAATTAAATTAATGTTAGCTTGACCTTAACAGATAGGTGGTGCAAGAAAATGAGTAGTTTTTGTAAGAATTACAGTACATTTATTTCCATATTCTCAATACTGCAAACAGTATGTTAATAAGAGGACTGCAACGAAAATGCAGTGCATACTAAAAAGTCAATTTCAGAAGAAATTAATAGAGGTAAAGTACATGCAAAATAAAAGAGACAAAATAATATGACAGATTCATTTTAATCATCTGTTTTCTCTATTTCATGGTTAAAACAGATCCACAATCCATTCCAGCAGCAGTGATGAAGGCCAAGGCACATTCTCACATACTGTAAAGCTTTGACCACTCAGAAGTGTGTGTAACATTCCACAGAGTGAAAACTGTTGTGGAAAATTATAGGAGAAAGGTGCAACAGGGATACCAGACTAGACCTACCTCCAGCAGCTCATGGTGTCACTAGGGCTGTGTATTGGCAAGAATCTCATGATATGATACGTAGTATAATACAGGGGTCATGATTCAGTATATTGCGACACTGTAAGCAAGGAAATATATGGCAATTAACATTTCTCTGCATCATTTAAAAAAATAAAAATGCTTAAAGGATTCTTTAGGTAAACAAATTATGAAAAAAATCATACAGACAGTATATATATTAAATTCTGCTTTAAAGATTCACATCTGTTGTAGTATGTACAACCAAATTCCAAAAAGGTTGGGAGACTGAGAAAAATATAAATAAAAACAGAATGCAATGATTTGCAAATTGCATAAACCCATATTTTATTCACAATATAACATAGAAAACAAATCAAATGTTTAAACTGAGAAAATATGCCATTTTAAGAAAAAAGGTCATTTTGAATTTGATGGCAGCAACATGTCCCAAAGAAGTTGGGACAGAGCCATTTTTACCACTGTGTAGCAGAGACCAGTTGCTGGACTCTTTGGAGAGGAATGTTGTCCCATTTTTGTCTGAATTATGATAATAATGAATAATGATTCTAGCTGCTCAAAAGTCCTGAGTCTTCTTTGTCATATTTTTCATTTCATGATGTGTAGTTGGTGAAAGGTCTGGACTGTAGGCAAGCCAGTTCAGCACCAAGACTCTTCTACTATAAATTCATGCTGCTGTAACAGATACAGTATGCAGCTTAGCATCATCTTGCTGAAATATGCAAGGCCTTCCCTGAAAAAGACGTGATCTGGATAGAATACATATGTACAGTATATACCTTTCAGCACTGATGGTGCCTTTCCAGATATGCAAGCTGCCAGTTCCATAGGCACAAATGCAGCCCCATACTGTCTGAGACACAGCCTTTTGAACTGAGTGTTGACAACAAGCCAGGTGGTTTCTTGTCCATGTTTTCCAAAAAGAATTTCAAATTTCAATTATTCTGACCATAGAACAGTTTTCCACTTTGTCTCAGTCCATTTTAAATGATCTTTGGCCCAGAGAAGACACCAGCCTCTCTGGATCATGTTCACATATGGCTTCTTCTTTGTATGATAGAGCTTTAACCTCCATTTGTGGATGGCACAGCAAATTGTTTTCACAGGCAATGATTTCTCAAATGTTCCTGAGCCCATGCAATGATTTCCATAACAGAATCATACCTGTTTTTATTGCAATGCCACCTGAATGCCCAAAGGTCACAGGCATCCAGCATTGATTTTCAGTCTTGTCCTTTGCATACAGAGATTTCTCCAGATTCTCTGAATATTTTGATGATATTATTTACTGTAGATGATGAGATATTCAGTCTTCACAATTTTACATTGAAGAAAATTATTCTGAAATTGTTGGACGAAGTTTTTTGTAGATTGGTGAACCCCTGCCCATCTTTACTTCTGACAGACTGTGCCTCTCTAAGATGCTCTTTTTATACCCAATCATGTTACTGACCTGTTGTCAATTAACCTAATTAGTTGTAATATGTTCCTTCAGCTGTTTCTTTTTACTACCACTTACATTTTCAGGATTTTGTTCCCCCCATCCCAACATTTCTGAGACATATTGCTGCCTTCAATTTCAAAATGAACTAATATTTTTCATGAAATAGTAAAATGTCTCATTTTCAACATTTGATATGTTTTCAATGTTCTGTTGTGAATAACAAATGGGTTCAGGATATTTGCAAATCATTGCATTCTGTTTTAATATACACTTTATACAGTGTCCCATCTTTTTTGGAATCGGAGATGTATGCCAGTTTTTAATTTCTCAATCTCAAGTAGATAATGAAAGAAAATGCATAGTCCCTGAAACATCCAACATCATAACACTATAATTTTTGCAATCTTAACAAAGCAATTAGATCTGTCTATATCAATGAAAATTAGAAGTGCTTGCAGGATTCCTAAAGAAAATATTAAAGAAATGTAAAAAAAAATATATATAGATGGTGAACATCCTCAGTTTCTTAACTTAGATTGCACATGTCATTACAGCTTGTATGTATGTCAGTGCTTATTTTTTAATGTCAAGGGTTTTGTGGAGGAAGATTAGATTGTCAACAACATGCCCAGCTTCTCTGTGCGGTATTGATGTCTCCTGCAGTGGAGAAAATTCTCTCTGCAGAGATACTTGTGCCAGTAATGGCCAGGAAACACTTTGCTACTCTGGATAACTGAGGGTACTCATGTTCGTGTTCCTTCCACCAACTGAGAGGATATTCTGGGAGTGGCAAAGGGGTTTCTTTTCTAAACCTCTTAATCTCAGCTGCAGCAGAATCATGTGCAGATTTTGGTACAACATTATCTTTGGCAGGAGCAAGCACCAAGCAAGTGAGCCAGTGCATGTGAGTTCTTTGGTCACTTCAACGGTAGCTGGGAGGTGGAGGGCAGAGTGATCCTTTTTCTTAGGTGGATGTTCAACCTCCTTTGACTGGTCAATCTCCTGAACCAGACTGTCTATCTCCTCGGACCGCTGCAAAACAGCAAAGCATCTAATCAAACTAGTACTGGGCAGAGTGGTGGCTCTGTGGCTACGGATCTGTGCTGGTAGCTGGAAGTTTGCTGGTTCAAGTCCTGTTACTGCCAGAAGGGATCCTACTTCATTGGGCCATTAAGCTAGGACTTTAACCTGAAAATTGCTCCAGGGGAACTGTACAATGGATGACCTGATGCTCTGACCATGAATGGTAATGCAAAAAGACAATTTCTCCTCAGGGATTATTAAAGTACAGTAATCCCTCCTCGATCGCGGGGGTTGTGTTCCAGAACCCCCCATGAAAGATGAAAATCCACGAAGTAGAAACCATATGTTTATATGGTTATTTTTATATTGTCATGCTTGGGTCACAGATTTGCACAGAAACACAGGAGGTTGTAGAGAGACAGGAACTTTATTCAAACACTGCAAACAAACATTTGTCTCTTTTTCAAAAGTTTAAACGTGCTCCATGACAAGACAGAGATGACAGTTCCATCTCACAATTAAAAGAATGCAAACATATCTTCCTCTTCAAAGGAGTGTGCGTCAGGAGCAGAGAATGTCAGAGAGAGAGAGAAAAAAAAGCCAACAATCAAAAATCAATAGGGCTGTTTGGCTTTTAAGTATGTGAAGCACCGCCGGACAAAGCAGCTGCAAGGAAGGGAGCAATGTGAAGGTAGTCTTTCAGCATTTTTTAGAGGAGCGTCCGTATCCTCTAGGCCAGTGTGCAAACAGCCCCTCTGCTCACACCCCCTCCGTCAGGGGTAGAGAATGTCAGAGAGAGTGAGAGAGACAGAGAAAAACAAACAATCAAAAATCAATACGTGCCGTCGAGCTTTTAAGCATGCGAAGCACCGTGCGGGAAGCATGTCGCTTGACAAAGAAGCTGCACGGAAGGGAGCAATGTGAAGATAATCTTTCAGCATTTTTAGACGAGCGTCCGTATCGTCTAGGGGTGAAAACAGCCCCCCTGCTCACACCCCCTCTGTCAGGAGCAGAGAATGTCAGAGCAAGAGAGAGAAAGAGAGATAGAGAGAAAAGCAAACAATCAAAAATCAATACATGCTGTTTGATCTTTTAAGTATGCGAAGCTCCATGCGGGAAGCATATCGCTTGACAAAGCAGCCACAAGTGAGCCCAGCAAGGAAGGGAGTAATGTGAAGGTAGTCTTTCAGCGTTTTTTGAGGAGTGGCCGTATCGTCTAGGGGTGCGAACAGCCCCCGTGCTCACAATATATTTGAGGAGTTTTATTGAATACATAATACACGCTCTGGTTGGGTAGCTTCTCAGCCATCTACCAATAGTGTCCCTTGTATGAAATCAACTGGACAAACCAACTGAGGAAGCATGTACCAGAAATTAAAAGACCCATTGTCCACTGAAACCCATGAACCAGCGAAAAATCCGTGATATATATTTAAATATGCTTACATATAAAATCCGCAATAGAGTGAAGCCGCGAAAGTCGAGGGATTACTGTATATCACGTTTTACAGTAAATTTACATTACCTACCACAACACACAAGCTGAACCCAAATTCATACTATTGCATATTTCTACTTTTGTACATAATTATCCAAGTCCAACTATTAAAACTAAATTGTCATCGATATCTTTCATTTGTATTTATTTATTCAGATATATACACTAAGTTATGACCTTTAATGTATGTAATAAAAACAGATTATGAATTTATTTATGAATTTATTTACTTACATTATGATGCTTTTTAAAGAAAACCACAACAGCATCAGTCATTTTGGAGTAGGTCTCATTAATCTCTGCTACGGAGAGAAAAGGTAGATTCTTAAAGCTCAGATCAAGAGCTGATGTGATACACAGTGTCTTCTTCTCATTGGCATATCTCTTTCCCAGATCTTGTGCTATTACAGCCTTGATGTCCTTCACTATATGTATGTCATCCAGGCTTTCTTCTGTGCTCATGACAAGCCAGGCATAAAATTGTACCATGATAGAGAAAGTGGGCATGCTTTCCTCTGACATTACAAAGGTGGCATCCTTCATTGATTTGAGTCCTTGAGTACTTCCTCAACACATGTGATATCAGTTTCAATCAGTGTGAAGATATTGTTTTCATTCTTTTTGACTTCTGCTGAAAGGAGTGTTGCATAGATGGCTAGTTGATCTTTCTATCATGTCATAACAGCTGTTCCACCTTCTGATAATATCTTTGATTAACCTATGTTGTGGAAAAAGGTTGTAACATGTCTTATCCTGCTGAGAAGATATTCTACTGTTGGTAATTTCAGTGCTTTCTGCGAGGCGAGATTCAGGCTGTGTGTGCTAAACATCACACATGTGTTATATCTGCAAGTCCAGCTGCGACATTCATATTGGATGCATTGCCTGTTACAATGACGGGCTCTTTCACTTACAACTGCTACTCATTAAAGGTCTTCTTTAATAATGCTGCAATGTTCTCTTCAGTGTGGCTGTCCTGCATTGCTCTTGATTGTAGCACATATAAGTCCAGCTTCCACTCATCCATTATGTGCTGTTATGGCTACATACGATTCGGTGGCCCTTGATTCCCAAGCATCGCATGTTAAATTGACTGTCTCAAGAGATTCTAGTAACCTCATTTTTACCTCGTCATACAACTTGGGCACAGCAATATCAGTGATGTGTTGTCAGGTGGGTATGGTGCAACAAGGCTCCAATGAATTCTTCATATTTCGGAAGCTTTCATCCTCTGCAACACTGAGAGGGCGTATACCTTTGCAAATGAAATCGAATATTGACAGTTATTTTGGTTGCATAAGTTGTGGCTGATGCTAACTTCGAAGTGTGACTTTGTTCCAAAGTGAGTTGGGAGGGATTCACTTGTTTAATGTTTGCCATTGGCTGCTGCTTTAACTGTGCATCAGAATGGTGTCTTGCTATGTGTACTCTCAGATTCAGTGTATTCTCCATATATTTGATTTTGGCATGGCACATTTTGCAGATGGCATCTCTCTTGTCTATCTCCTTAGTGCCTTCTTTATTGTGAAATCAAATATAAGCTCAAACTTCTGCTCTGTATGCTACAGGAGACAGTTTAACTCCTCTGGATTCAACCATTGGTGGTAATGTTACTAGTCAGCTAGGTTTGCTAATACTAACATTAGTGGTGTGCCCTTACGCTACTTTCTGTCTCAGTTTATGTTCAGTGTTCTCCCTAGCGTCTTTTAGCCGGGCGCTCCGCCTGGCTGATTTAGTTGAGCGCCCAGCTGTCATCTCACATGACATTGTGAGATGACAGCCACAGATCTAATGATCTGCAGAGATGGCAAGGGACGAGCGGGCGGGCGGGTGGGCAAATATTTTAGAAGTAGGATCACAAGTTGCAAGGGGAGAGGAGCGGGACGGGATGTTGCCGATCACTCGGTGCTAAAGCTAATAGCGGGGACGAGGCGGAGCGGAGTTCACAAGCAAAGAGTATGAGGAGGTGGGCTTTCGAGAGGGGGGTGTACATGGTAATAGCGGGGGCGGAGCAGCTTAATACAGTAGCAAAGAGGATGTGGAGGTGGGCGGGCAAGAGGAGGACTGATAAAATAAAAAAAAAAACTCGTGGAACCAGCCCGTCAAATATCAGAAAAAGGGCGTCAGGAAGTGATGTCACTGTTCTCAGTGTCAGTGCAGTCTGTGTAGTGCTGCTAACCTTATGTCGAGAATAAAGTTGACATTTCCACTTTATTCTCGCCGTTTATCTCGAGATTAAAGTCGACATGTTGACTTTATTCTCGTAGTTTGTCATTAAAGTAGAACATCGTAAACTAAACTTCATCTTAAAATGAGTATTTAATTTACAAGATTTTCTCAAACCCCGTCATAAATTATGTAGCGCATGAAATCCTTTGTGTTATCGTGTGGTGATTGGTTATGTGAAGAAAGAAAAAAGAAGGATAGGAATTGGGGTTTTGGTACGCCAGATAGACAGCACGCATGCAATAAAGAAAGCCCGCTCAGAAGAACATCCATTGAATTCTGTGTTCGTGTCTCCGACCACCAGATCACGAACCCAACATTTACACAATTTTTAAGTTAAAAGAGAGATTAGAGAGCAGGAATAGCATTAAGTGAATGTATTCTGTGCAGCGATCCCTCCCGGTGCATCCTCAGTGCAAGAGGAAGTCCATTTAAGAAGCACATAGTGATTAACAACTCGGTTGGGGAACACTTAACACAAAGCATTTAATGCACTACACTACCTTATGACAGACGGGGTTTGAGAAAATCTAGTAAATTAAACATTGATTTTAAGATGAAGTTTAGTTTACAACATTCTACTTTAATGACAAAATAAACTATGAGAATAAAGTGGAAATGTCGAATTTAGTCTCGACATAAACGGCCCGTATTTTTTTTTTCTTTACAGTGGCCCTAATATGCTTTCGTAGTTTTGTTAAAATGACCCATCTGCCATTCCATTTTTGTTCATATCTTGCCCTGCCGTAGTGTAAGTGTGCACTGAATATCCAACAGGCTCTCACTTTCCCACTTATTCATAGGTGCTTTTAATTTTTTCCAAACATTTTACCAATATGAGCAAAAAAAGTGTTCAGAAAACAACACTGCTCAGTTATTTCAGAAAAGAGATGCTACAAACTAATGAAGGTGCAGCGTCAACTCCTCATGTGGCAATTTCAGACAAAGACATTGCAGAAGCTGGTCCATCAGGGGAAATCTCTTCAGCACACACTTTGCCAATTGATAAATCTAAGCACTGCTTATCCGGCATAAACAAACAATAATAAAATAATAATAATAATACATTTTATTTATATAGCGCCTTTCCCATGCTCAAGTCACTTACAGAATATAAGAAGAATGGCAGGGTATACAGTATATAGCGTTGTACAAACCAGATAAATAAATAAAGAAGATTACAACAGTGAATTCAGAGAAAAAAAGCCGGACAGGCACATAGTGATGGAGAAGGTCACTGATTTAGTTTGGCGCAAGGTTATTTAAGGCTTTGTAGGTTATTAGTAGGATTTTATATTCAATTCTGTAAGACACAGGGAGCCAGTGAAGACAGAGCAGGATGGGTGTGATGTGCTCGCTGCTGCTGGTTCGAGTAAGGACTCTTGCAGCTGAGTTTTGAATAAGCTGGAGCTGTGATAGAAGATTAGAAGGGGCACCTGCCAGTAGGGAATTACAATAATCGATGCGGGATGTGATAAAAGCATGGACAAGTTTCTCAGCATTAGAGAAGGAGAGGAAGGAGCAAACACGGGATATGTTACGGAGGTGAAAGTAAGAAAGTTTCTTAATGTGATTCATGTGGGCGGAATAAGAGAGGGAGGAATCAAAAATGACAACAAAGATTCTTTACAGTAGAGACAGATCTGATGAGATCACCGCCAAGATGGACTGGGAAGGAGCTCATTTTATTAAGTTGCATTTTAGTTCCAATTTGCAGGAGTTCAGTTTTGTTGCAATTTAATTTTAAAGAGTTCTGCTCCATCCAGGTTTTAATTTCACTAAGGCAGGTTGTGAGCTGAGGAAGCTCTGATGAAGTTCCACTTTTAACATTGAAGTAGAGTTGAGTATCATCTGCATAAAAATGATAACCCAGTCCATAGCTACGTATAATATGGCCAAGGGGAAGCATGTAAATACAGAAGAGAAAAGGGCCAAGGACAGAGCCCTGAGGAACTCCTTGTGTGACTGGCGCTGAGCTGGATCTGCTGTTGCCAAGACTAACAAACTCTTGCCTATCAGTCAGATAGGACTTGAACCACTGGAGGGTAGTGCCAGAGATACCCAGCATGTTCTCCATTCTGAACAGTAGAATGTCATGTCTGACAGTGTCAAATGCTGCACTGAGGTCTAACAGAATTAATATGCTGGTTTGTCCAGAGTCTGCTGCCATAAGCAAATCATTGGTTACCCGTAGCAGAGCAGTTTCACAGCTGTGCCGCACCCTGAAACCAGACTGAAAGGGTTCCATCAAGTTATTAGAGGTGAAGTAATTGGTGAGTTGGGAAGCTACAACACGCTCGAGAACTTTTGACAGGAAAGGTAAGTGGGAAATAGACCGAAAATTGTTAAGATTGTCAGCATCCAGACCAGACTTTTTTAACATTGGGGTTACAGAAGCAATTTTAAAAGTGAGTACAAACCCAGTGTCGAGGGATGAGTTTATTATTGTTGTAACAGTCGGGATCATGGCATGAAGGCAGGATTTAAGTAGTGTGCTGGGGATGGGGTCCAGTACACAAGTAGTCGGCTTTATTTTGCAAAGCAGGTTATTAACAAATGCAGATGTGACTGGTGAGAACTTAGAGAAGGAGCTGGATGGAGTGGGAAAACAGGGAGAGATATAAACAGATGATGTATTTATGTTAGTTGAATTATTCAGATCTTTAATTTTGTTACGGAAAAAGTGGAGGAATTCCTCACAGTCTTCAGTAGAAGAGGTAGTGGGGCCAGATGCGGGTTCGGGTAGTTTATTAACTACAGAGAACAAAACCCTTGGGTTATTGTGGCCACTTTCTATTATTCTACCATAGTGGGTGTTCTTGGCAGCAGTTTGTGCTCCTCTGTAAGCTCTTTGGTGGTCAGAGAAAGCCTGGATGTGCACAGTGAGGCCAGTCTTACGTGACATTCTCTCAAGGGGTCGGCCATTTGCTTTCATAGATCGCAATTCTGAGTTATACCAAGGAGCTGAACACTTAAAGGAAACCTCCTTATGTTTTAAAGGAGCTGTTTTATCTAGTGCTGAATGAAGGGCTGAGTTATAGTGGTCAACAAGACTATCTAGTGTTAATGGAATAGGTGCAGACAGTAAAAGATCAGAAATGGATCCAGAAAGGATAGAGGGGCAGATATTTTTAAGGTTTCTGTAAGAAATTTGTCGTTTACAGGTAAGAGGTGGGATAGGTAATGAGACAGTGAAAAATACTGCTTTATGGTCAGAGAGTCCCAAATCAGTGCTGTAAATGTTGGCAACAGATAGTCCAGAAGTGCAGATCAGGTCTAGTATATGACCACCAGAGTGGGTGGGAAAATCAAAATGTTGTGTCAAGTCAAAACAGTCCAATCAGATCGGATAAGAAGGATGCATTGTATTTTGGGGGACGATAAAGAACAATGAGTGAGACAGGACCTGATTCTGTTATTAGTTTAAGAGCCAGGCACTCAAAAGACAATGGACAGTCAATAGGGTTTCGTTTGATGTTTAAGTCTGCTCTGATAATTACTGCAAGCCCACTGCCTTGCCTTGAGCTGTGAGGCTCTGTGTGGAAAGTGAATCCAGGTGGTGTCACCTCCGTGAGAGACATAAATTCGTTTGGTTTTTGCCAAGTCTCCGTTAAACACAGAATATCAAGTTTGGTGTCAGTGATGAATTCTGACAGCAACAATGCTTTGCCATTAAGAGACCTCGAGTTAAACAGAGCAATATTAGTTATTATTTTTGCACAGAGCCGTTGCCGGAGTTTATTTTCACATACTGTAAATTTGGCACACTGACATTTCTATTTCCATGGCCATGAGAAGGACGGCTTATTCCTGAGCAAATGGTGCCGGTGGACTTTTCATTCACAGCCCGGCGGTGGTGGCGACCTGACCCGCGATGTACATATTTCGGGCGCTGCAAAATACCGGCGTCTTTTAGGATGTTCCAGACAGACCATTTGCTGTTTAATAAGAAGGAGTTTGTCATGAGAGTATTTTAACATGATAGTGAGTGATACTTAACTGATAGCAGTGTAGAAGCAGCACAGCACAGCGGAGCCGGTAGGACAGGCGGGTGTGGTAGCATAGGTGATCGGCGATAGCAAGCAGCAGAAAGCAAAGCAGGAGGAGGAAGCAGGATTTGGATGTTCCAATACACTGCCACATACAGTAACGCTTGGTAATTTCAGGCGTAATCGCCCTGGAGCCATAAGCCATAAGCCAGGTTAGTATGAACATCAGATCAGTTCCCAGTTGTAGAGTACTGTAAGATGAAACGGGAGCAGATCAGCATTGCGAATATAATCACGGAGACAGATCATCCCGAGGTCCTAGATCGCCAGGTACAAAGAAATGTTCGTAGGTCTCGTCCTGTGATCCACAGACTCAGCTGTTCCCAGTAAAGTGGAGTCCATAAAATCTGTAAATATTAAGCCAAATCCATGCAATTCGAGTCAGCTGTATCCACGAACTATACATACAATAAAAGAAATTAAACAAGCGCAAGAAAGTGCAGAATTAAGGCGAATTTTGCGAAAAGTGTTGTTAACAGGGAGGAGTGGCAACAACATACGTTCGCCAGCGTCCCCTCGATTGTGATTGGCTAATGGTCAAAGAAAATGGTATGTGGTGCTCATTGTGCATGAAATATTCAAACAAACATCCCCCAAGGAGGGCTAATGGTCAAAGAAAATGGTATGTGGTGCTCATTGTGCATGAAATATTCAAACAAACATCCCCCAAGGAGGGAGTTACCTTGGGTAAACGTGCCATATACAAGAATTCGAAAAGAAAGCTTGCTGAACCATGAAAAAAGTAAAACGCACATTGAGTCTTCTGCTGACCTTTTAGGAAAGACTGTACTAAAGCAAACTGGAATCGGTCAAATTGAAAGATCTGTATCTGTGTTAAATAACTTACAGAGAGATGCCTTTGTGGGAGCTTTAAGATCCATGTATTGGTTGACAAAAAATGAGTTGCCACATACAACGTTGTTTGAAAAGCTGTTGGAACACTGTAAAGAAATGGGTTGTTCCTTTTCTAGGAAGAAAAGAAGAATAAATATTTAACTGAAGACACCTTCTGCATATGCAAGTTGGCTTTTTTTTTTTCATTGTTTTCACTTTTCTTCCCGACAGCGACAATACTTATGCCTCTTGGTTTATGTCATAACAATTGTTATTTAAAATTTTTGTTAGGCTTGCAAGATCCTGAATTAGATACTTGTTAAATTTAATAAAAAAATATTCTGGCACAAGTGTCAAACCTTAAAAAAGGAAGTCATATTGAGCATTGAAAAATAATTCATAATCATTAACTAATAAAAATAATGCACATTTAATTTTCCCCACCACCAGATTTCCCCGTCCTGCCCCACCCAGCTACTTTTTCATGCCACCAGGCTGGAAAAAATTTCTGGGGAGAACACTGATGTTGTTATGTTAGCTGTAGATAGATTACAACACTGTTATCTAGTATTTGGGGTTTAAACACGACACAAAATGACCCCTCTTTGCTAGAAATCTCTGCAAGCAAACTAGTGATTAAAAATCAGTGCAAGGTATCGTTGCACCTTGAGTCTGCAGATCTCACTAATGTTAACTATTTCTTAAATAGGCAGCGTTGGTCTACCTTTCAGATGATGTGTATGAGACACTAGACTTCCTGGCTGCATTATTCAGATTAAAATGGTGAATTAGGCTCCGGCTTCTCCAGCTAGTAAATGCTGCTGCCATCTGTCAGTTAACAAGATCTTATGGATATTTTGATTGTCATTTCCTTCATGTATCTCATAAACCCTGTACCTCAGTATATACATACTATGTATTTGCTGAGTTCACCACTAACATTGTTTGCTGAAGCCTTTCCTGAAAATTCGCCAGGCGGCTGGCTCACTCAAACTTTCCCAGCGCCCCATGATGTTTTGTGCGGCTAATCCTGGGTGATACTGGGATAGATCGGTATGGTAATGGCTGTTGCGATCACTCCAAAAACAACAAACAAGGATACAACTGTAGCAAAACAATAAATATTTTCTACATTTTCATTTCATTTCACCATTTCATTTTATTTATTATTTGCCCTCAGGGTTGGGCAAAAGTAGGTTAACAGTTGTGAGTACACGAAACAAAGAGTTTAGCACTTATAGATTATACCTAAGTATAATGTGCCATTCTAGTGAGTTAATAAAGCTATTGTAATAATCATAATAACTATAATCATAACCTGCATGTCTTTCTCCATATGAACAACTGTAAACCTACTTTTGCCTGTTTGCACAGTATATATATAGTGAGGTTTCTGAACTGTTTTAGGACCCCCACAACGGGACGACACACCTGCCATGTCTGTGGAGGACTGCTTCTCCATTGCCAAGGCAACCACAGGTTTGCAGCACAGCAGCAGAGCTCTGCAGAAGCAACTACAAGCTGATCGAGATCACGTTATATGCGCCTGATACCGAAGGGTGATGCAAGGGACCTTAGTAGAGATAGGGTGCTGCTATTCTCACATCTTCTTCTCCTTCCTCTGCAGACCAGAAGTCCAGGATGTCAAGGACCAGTGGCATAATTTTCATTTCCTCCCATTAAACCTGCCTCTTCTAGTTCAGACGCTATATAAAGACCTAACATCATGGCTTCAGTCCGAACATTGACTAGCTTCTTGCATTGTTGCATTTGTTTCACAATACATCCATCCATCCATCCATTCTCTTCCGCTTATCCGAGGTCGGGTCGCGGGGGTAGCAGCTTGAGCAGAGATGCCCAGACTTCCCTCTCCCCGGCCACTTCGTCTAGCTCTTCCGGGAGAATCCCGAGGCGTTCCCAGGTCAGCCGGGAGACATACTCCCTCCAGCGTGTCCTGGGTCTTCCCCAGGGCCTCCTCCCGGTTGGGCGTGCCCGGAACACCTCACCAGGGAGGCGTCCAGGAGGCATCCTAATCAGATGCCCGAGCCACCTCATCTGACTCCTCTCGATGCGGAGGAGCAGCGGCTCTACTCTGAGCCCCTCCCGGATGACTGAGCTTCTCACCCTATCTTTAAGGGAGAGCCCAGACACCCTGCGGAGGAAACTCATTTCAGCCGCTTGTATTCGCAATCTCGTTCTTTCGGTCACTACCCATAGCTCATGACCATAGGTGAGGGTAGGAACATAGATCGACTGGTAAATTGAGAGCTTTGCCTTACGGCTCAGCTCCTTTTTCACCACGACAGACCAATGCAGAGCCCGCATCACTGCGGACACCGCACCGATCCGCCTGTCGATCTCACGCTCCATTCTTCCCTCACTCATGAACAAGACCCCAAGATACTCCTCCACTTGAGGCAGGATCTAGCTCCCAACCCTGAGAAGGCACTCCACCCTTTTCCGGCTGAGGACCATGGTCTCGGATTTGGAGGTGCTGATTCCCATTCCAGCCGCTTCACACTCAGCTGCGAACCGATCCAGAGAGAGCTGAAGGTCACGGCCTGATGAAGCAAACAGGACAACATCATCTGCAAAAAGCAGTGACCCAATCCTGAGTCCACCAAACCGGACCCCCTCAACACCCTGGCTGCGCCTAGAAATTCTGTCCATAAAAGTTATGAACAGAATCGGTGACAAAGGGCAGCCCTGGCGGAGTCCAACTCTCACTGGAAACGGGTTCGACTTACTGCCGGCAATGCGGACCAAGCTCTGACACCGTTTGTACAGGGACCGAACCGCCCTTATCAGGGGGTCCGGTACTCCATACTCCCGGAACACCCCCCACAGGATTCCCCGAGGAACACGGTCGAACGCCTTTTCCAAGTCCACAAAACACATGTAGACTGGTTGGGCGAACTCCCATGCACCCTCCAGGACTCTACTAAGGGTGTAGAGCTGGTCCACTGTTACGCGACCCGGACGAAAACCACACTGCTCCTCCTGAATCTGAGGTTCGACTATCCGACGGACCCTCCTCTCCAGAACCCCCGAATAGACTTTTCCAGGGAGGCTGAGGAGTGTGATCCCTCTGTAGTTGGAACACACCCTCCGGTCCCCCTTCTTAAAGAGGGGGACCACCACCCCGGTCTGCCAATCCAGAGGCACTGTCCCTGATGTCCATGCGATGTTGCAGAGGCGTGTCAACCAAGACAGTCCTACAACATCCAGAGCCTTGAGGAACTCCGGGCGTATCCCATCCACTCCCGGGGCCCTACCACCAAGGAGTTTTTTGACCACCTCGGTGACCTCAGTCCCAGAGATGGGGGAGCCCACCTCCGAGTCCCCAGGCTCTGCTTCCTCATTGGAAGGCATGTTATTGGGATTGAGGAGGTCTTCGAAGTACTCCCCCCACCGACCCACAACGTCCCGAGTCGAGGTCAGCAGCGCACCATCCCCACCATATACAGTGTTGACACTGCACTGCTTCCCCCTCCTGAGACGCCGGACGGTGGACCAGAATCTCCTCGAAGCCGTCCGAAAGTTGTTCTCCATGGCCTCCCCAAACTCCTCCCATGCCCGAGTTTTTGCCTCAGCAACCACCGAAGCCGCATTCCGCTTGGCCTGCCGGTACCTATTAGCTGCCTCCAGAGTCCCACAGGACAAAAGGGACCGGTAGGACTCCTTCTTCAGCTTGACGGCATCCCTCACCGCTGGTGTCCACCAACGGGTTCGGGGATTGCCGCCACGACAGGCACCGACCACCTTACGGCCACAGCTCCGGTCAGCCGCCTCAACAATAGAGGCACGGAACACGTCCCATTCAGACTCAATGTCCCCCACCTCCCTCGGGACATGGTCAAAGTTTTGCCGGAGGTGGGAGTTGAAGCTACTTCTGACAGGGGGCTCTGCCAGACGTTCCCAGCAGACCCTCACAACACGTTTGGGCCTACCAGGCCTGACCGGCATCCTCCCCCACCATCGAAGCCAACTCACCACCAGGTGGTGATCAGTTGATAGCTCCGCCCCTCTCTTCACCCGAGTGTCCAAGACATGTGGCCGCAAGTCCGACGACACGACCACAAAGTCGATCATCGAACTGAGGCCTAGGGTGTCCTGGTGCCAAGTGCACATATGAACACCCCTATGCTTGAACATGGTGTTCGTTATGGACAATCCGTGACGAGCACAGAAGTCCAATAGCAAAACACCACTCGGGTTCAGATTGGGGGGGCCATTCCTCCCAATCACGCCCTTCCAGGTCTCACTGTCATTGCCCACGTGAGCATTGAAGTCTCCCAGCAGTACGAGGGAGTCCCCAGATGGTATGCCCTCTAGCACACCCTCCAGGGACTCCAAAAAGGGTCGGTACTCCGAACTGCTGTTCGGCGCATATGCACAAACAACAGTTAGGACCCGTCCCCCCACCCGAAGGCGGAGGGAGGCTACCCTCTCGTCTACCGGGGTAAACCCCAATGAACAGGCTCCAAGTCGGGGGGCAATAAGTATACCCACACCCGCTCGGCGCCTGTCACCGGGGGCAACTCCAGAGTGGTAGAGAGTCCAGCCCCTCTCAAGGAGATTGGTTCCAGAGTCCAAGCTGTGCGTCGAGGTGAGCCCGACTATATCTAGCCGGAACCTCTCAACCTCACGCATAAGCTCAGGCTCCTTCCCCTTCAGAGAGGTGACATTCCACGTCCCAAGAGCCAGCTTCTGTAGCCGAGGATCGGACCGCCAAGGTCTCCGCCTTCGGCCACCACCCAACTCACACTGCACCCGACCTCCTTGGCCCCTCCCATAGGTGGTGAGCCCATGGGAAGGGGGACCCACGTTGCCTCTTCGGGCTGAGCCCCATGGGTGCAAGCCCGGCCACCAGGCGCTCGCCATCGAGCCCCACCTCCAGGCCTTGCTCCAGAGGGGGGCCCCGGTGACCCGCGTCCGGGTGAGGGAAAACGGCGTTCAAATTTTTTATTCGTCATAGGAGGTTTGTATAACCGCTCTTTGTCTCATCCCTCACCTAGGACCAGTTTGCCTTGGGTGGCCCTACCAGGGGCATAAAGCCCCAGACAACAGAGCTCCTAGGATCACTGGGACACGCAAACCCCTCCACCACGGTAAGGTGGCGGTTCGAGGAGGGCAATACAGGTATATTTATTTATTGCTAGTTAGAAGCCATTTGTTGTATTGACATTGTTGATCACAAATGCAAATAGTGAGTGATCTTTCTCCAAGCTCAGGCTAATGAAGAATAGGCTCAGATTTGCAGTGGGACAGGAAAGACTAAATTATTTGACTCTGAGGTAAATTGGCAGTGATCTAGTCCTGAAACTGGATTTTAGTAATCTGATCAAGGATTTTGCTGCAAAGAAATCCAGAAAAGTACAATTTTGAGAAGTTGGCATTTGTCTGTGTAGATATGCAGATTGGCCTATGTAGTAATTGATATCCCTGCTTTAGTAGGCATTTGCAGTAGGGTTAACTGTTTAAACCTTGGTCTGTGTTGGTAATTGTCATCAGTGGAGCAATAGCTAACTAAAGATACAAGCTTCGATACAGCATACTTTGTCTCTCATAATTTCAGAGACAAAACACATATTTTTTCTGTTCTTCATACTTTACCATTCATTTTAAAGCTAAGAACACATAGCAATATTTTACTTTACTCAGTGTGACCCTGTGTGACTCTGAGGCCTCAAGGTTTATGTGTATAGTACTCATAGTATTTTGTGTAGTTATGGCCCCAAAAATACCTCTAGCCCAGGGGCCCCCACCCTCATTAATCCCACCCTGCATGTCACAACAATGTAGCAAATTTGCAAACTGGGAAACTAGGATAGCAAACTCGTCAACAAAATATGATGAAAGAAACAAATGCTTAAAACAACTTAAGACACTGTGAATAGGTGCTTAACCAGCTGGCGCACCTGAAGTATTTCAACTAATTTTTTCAGAACTTTTAACCTCTTCAAACTATTTTAATAAACCATAAGAAACATACAGTATCTGTATATTATTCAAATGAATAATGGACTTCTGTGAGAAAAGGAAACAGTCTGTCACCTTCTCCTCTGACCTTTAGCATAGGTGTGCCTCAAGCTATTTTCTATCCTGTGCTTTTTTTTTTTTCTTAATCAACTTTTTAAAACCTTAGATGATTCCACCAGAGGCAGCCTTATTTTAGGCATTCAACCTTGGTGCCATTTTAATTTGGACTGAACTGTTGCCAATTAACTTTCAGCTCCACTCATGCAAACCATGGACACATGCACTGATTACATGAGAAACCAAAACCATAAAATTCCATCAATATTCTACCATGATTTATTTGGGAACAGGTTTGTACTTGTGCTGGTGCAGATGGAAATAAGGATAATTTTATGTATTACACAGAAAAACGCAGGGTGTTGTACTGTGTTAGCCATTATGGATGTAGTGAGATGTCAAGCAAAATGACACCTTTTATTGGCTAACTAAAAAGATTATAGTATGCAACCTTTCGAGGCTAATCAGGCCCCTACATCGGGAGTTGCCTCGAAAGCTTGCATACTATAATCTTTTTAGTTAGCCAATAAAAGGTGTCATTTTGCTTGACTTCTCGCTAGAGAAAAACACATAGTGTTCCATTACATTTTATCTGACTTCAACCATTTTCATATTCATAACTGAAATACTCTTAAAAATGTGAGAATTCCTAATGATGTCTGGGATCTGTATACAAAAGTGCAAATGTCTGAGAAATTTACTTGCCAGGATTAATCTTCATTACATATGTTAGTATACCATAGCAGATCTGATGAGTGAACCCTGCATATTTCTCTTCTCTGTAAGCTCGGCGAAATCATGGAAATGTTTGCTAACTTCAACAAGCTCTGCAAAATGCACTGAAGTCCATTTGTTTTGAGTGGCTTATAATGGTGCCGTGGTGTTTAAGTGGCCTTGAGGGCTAGGGAAGCATCTGCTAACTATGTTGGACTGATTAAAGTGGACAAAAATGTGATGTGAACTGAGGAGCAATGATAATACTGTATATATATTGTCACGTACGCGCACTTAGGGAGCCGCGGAAGGACCCAAACTGTTAGGTGAAACCGCAGGCCAGAAGGGAATGGCGGAGTACTAACCTCTCTCTCTTTGTTTTCGGCAGAAAGAAAGAAATACCACCGCCATGAAGTCGCCTCCAGTAACTAACCATGCAATATCACTTCCGTATTCCCTCTGTCGACCCCTGATGACGTCAACATCCCAGCATCCATCTTGGTACCTTCCCAGCAGCCTTCACTTTCATTTCCGGTCCCTCTCCATAAAGATTCCCCCAGTCCGCCATCTTGTTGCCTGATGCATATTGTTATGAACAATTTCTCTGACCTGAAGATTATTATTTACAGTATACGGGGCCGGAAAATCCCAACCCTTTATGCTTGTTGTGTCTTCTTTTTACAATATATATATATATATATACTAGGGGGTTTTGCCCCCTGCTCGGTTCGCTCGCCAACACCCGTATTTGGTTTTCCGGATACACACTTTTAAGATTGTTTTTTCTTTGAATTGTTGCTATTTCATTAGTTTCACTTTTATTTCAGAACTTCTGTAAAAACAATATTTGTAATCTTGCGAGTCCCAATATGCTGAATCTTTTTAATGAGGTCAGGATAGGTTTCTCTGTTTGGAATTTCAGCATAGACAAAACGATCTACATCATCAGCAGTTAATAATTTTTTTTACAAAGTAACAAAGTAAGTAGAGTTGTGCATTGGACTCCTGTCAGTAAAGTCATGCTATTTTCCTCTCACAGTTCCAAAAGTGCATGGGGTTACCAAGGTGATACCCCAGCTTTTGTCTAGGTTTTTGTACAAGGGCTAGACAGAACGTTTTTGACTTCTGGGGTAAATTTAGGTTTTTAAATAAGCAGACAGATAAATATATATTCATTAACAAAGTAACCAATAAATGCATGTGCGATAAACTCCGTTTTTGAAATTCTCAAGATACTTTATTTGTCACATGCATAGTTATACAGGACAACGCGCAGTGAAATGCATCCTGATCCGCTTATCAAAACCCTGTGCAAAGTTAGAAGAATATCAGTTAGATTAACAAAAAGTCATAGATCGAAAGATAACAGTATAGTAGAACATAATAAATAAGTAAAATTATGTGAATAAAGTAGAATTAAGTGTTAAGGTGCAATAGTGTAGTAATTATTGTGCAAAACCAAAGTTAGACTGGTGCATAGTTAAATGAGGCAGTTTGTTTGTTTGTGCTACTGCGATCTTTACTTTTTTATATTTTCTAATTTTCCTCCTTTCATATCCTTTAACTTTCTCCACATGTGTATAGCGCCAAGGTTTTTTTTTTTTTTTTAAGCCTTTCTAATTTCCCTGGTTTCATAATCTCTAACCTGCTCTGCATGTGTTTAGCGCCAACGTTTGTAAACATCTCTATGAAGTTCTACTTTGTCATTTTACTCACTGTCATTTATTTAAGAGCCGGATTGGACGTGCTTTTTTTTCAATTCCTCTTGTTCCGGGCTGATAATTACTTTCCTTATTTTCTGAATTTGCACCTCGATTATTCTTTTTTGCTCTTTTTTCTGTCCAACGCATTTGAGTCTCTTTTCTCAGCGCTTTTCTTTCTTCTTCGTTTAATCGTCGATGTTTCATTTCTACCCTATTCATTTCATTTCTACCGTATTGACCTTATACACTTTATATGCACTGAGCCCTGGAGCTGTGTGTGCTGCATGACTGCCTTTACACTACTGATTTTTTTTTTATATTGCTTGTAAGTAGGGTGTGTCTTGCAAGACTCTCGTTCTATGTTCCCGTGAGACGCACCGTGGCAGGTCTCTTTCGTCTCGCGGGTCTTTAAATTATCTTCCGAGAAAAATCATGTATTGTAGACTATCAGGACAGGGGACAGGATTTCTTTTTATTATATATATATATATATATATATATATATATATATATATATATATACAGTGCATCCAGAAAGTATTCACAGCGCATCACTTTTTCCACATTTTGTTATGTTACAGCCTTATTCCAAAATGGATTAAATTAATTTTTTTCCTCAGAATTCTACACACAACACCCATAATGACAACGTGAAAAAAGTTTACTTTTATTTATTAAAAATAATTACCTAAAAAATTACTTTAATACATTACCTAAAAACAGAATGTAAAGGTAAACCCGTATACTGTACAGTACTGTACTGTTATGTCTCCCATGGTGCTAGAATGTAAAATACCGATGTTACCGCTATACATACTGTAATTCATGCAAGCGTGTTTTCTTTGGTATGCGCTGTTGTTTTCTTTGTTATATGTAGAGTAA
Organism: Erpetoichthys calabaricus; assembly: GCF_900747795.2. NCBI lineage: Eukaryota > Metazoa > Chordata > Cladistia > Polypteriformes > Polypteridae > Erpetoichthys > Erpetoichthys calabaricus. The sequence continues at coordinate 227,475,069 of NC_041397.2, read as the reverse complement.
ATACATAATCATTTCATTTAATTAAAATACAGTAAATTGTACAGGTACTCATCAATGATGAATGATATTGATGATGAAGATGAAGTAGCTGTGCAGTATGATGCAGAGGATTTAAAACTCCTCAGGTGGTGCCTCTACTTCAGGAGTCATATCTTTGGATAGGTCTTTTTCGGGTGGGGTTTCGTGCTGGCTTGTCTTTATAGGTTTCAGGAACATTGTGATGGGAAGTTGCTGTCGTTGTTTTTTCATGGTGGTGAGGAGCGTTTTATATGTCTGAATGGCAGCATCGATGCCATTATTAACTGTGACAGCCTGAACCATATAGGGATCCCATGCTTCAATCATCCCTTGTAACTCCTTCGATGTCCGAATAATCTGGGACAGACGTTCCAATGTCAGGCCCTGCTCCTCTTGCACTGGATCTGTCTCTTCCTCCTCCTCTTCGCTGGCAGACTTTGTTAACTCCAACAAATCCTCGTCCATCAGGGGTTCAGAGTGGGCATCGATAAGGTTGTTCACCTCATCTTGAGTGATGTTGTCAAAACCTTCACCACCCAGTATCTTTGCCAGTTCCATGGCCTTGTCGACAGCATCATGCTGAATGTTTTTGGGTGATAAGCCCTTGTTGTCATGGACACACTCTGGCCACAGCTTCTTCCAGCAGGCATTTCCTTTTTCATCTCCTTAAGAGCATCTTGGATGACTGACAGGCACGTCGCGATTGTAAAGTTATGCCAGTCACCCTTCATTGTAAAAATTCTCATCCGCATCCATTGCATCCACAAGGTATTGGAGAGAAATCTGAGTATAAAGAGCCTTGAAGACACGGATTATGCCTTGATCCATAGGTTGGATAAGGGAGGTGGTGTTGGCAGGGAGGAACTCAGTCTGAACTCCCTCATAATACAAATCCAAAGGGTGGCCGCCAGCACTATCCACAATAAGCAACACCTTGAAGTCCATGCCTAAGTCATGGAGGTATTCCTTGGCTTGAGGGATGAAGCACTGGTGAAACCAGTTTGAAGCAAGGATTTTGGTAATCCAGGCTTTAGGGTTGTGCATCCAGAAGACAGGCAGCAGGTTTTTATTTTTGTTTTTAAGGGCCCTAGTGTTCGCTGATTTGTAGATGAGGCCAGGTTTCATCATGTAACCAGCAGCATTGCCACACATAATAAGTGTCACTCTGTCCTTCTGTGCCTTAAACCCTGGAGCTTTGGCTTCGTCCTTCATGATGTAAGTTCTGGACAGCATCTTCTTCCAGAACAAGCCAGTCTCATCCATGTTAAAAACTTGTTCGGGCTTGTATCCCTTCTCCTCTATGATGTGCCTAAATGTCTCGGGGTACTTCTCCGCGGCTTCTTTGTCAGCAGACGCTGCCTCTCCTTGTAGAGAGATGCTTTTAATATTAAATCGCTTCTGAAAACGATCAAACCATCCCTTATTGGCTTGAAAATCTTCAAGCTCCAGTGCTGTTGATGGTCCTGGTTGCGGTTCTTCGGTACCTTCTACATTGTCTCCTGTAGTGAACTGCTGGTACAATTTCCGTGCTTTCTCATGGATGATGTTACCTTCCAAGGGGATGTTTTTCTTCCTGCAGTCAGTGATCCACAATGCCAAGGCAGATTCCATCCTGACGATATTTTTATTCCTTACGGTCATAACCTTTTTGGAACTACAGTAATCCCTCCTCAATCGCGGGGGTTGCATTCCAGAACCCCCCCGCCATTGATAAATGCAGTTTATTTACTGCGAAAAATGCTTGGTGAAATTTTCCAATTAACACTACTTATTAGAGTTGTGTAGTATATGTACTGGAAAAGTACCAAAAAACCCAACATTAAAAATGGTACAGTAACAGGTTTTTAGATTTTTTGGCACTGAAAGTGAACAACAGTCTTTCTCTCAATCTCCCTCGACAACAACCCCCCCCCCCCCCCCCCTTTATTCACAAGGTCACAGGACTGCAGGCAGGTCAGTCTCGTACCCACACTCTCTTCTTACGCAGCCATGTATTTGCAGGCCAGGCAGAATGTGGTTTGCTGTTGTCCTGCCGGAAAATGCAGGGATGTCCCTGGAAAAGGCATCATCTGGATGAGAGCATATGCCAGCTTGTGGACCTGACAGTCCATTGCTTCTTTTGCTCAAAGAACACAACAGCGTCTTTTTCCAAAAAAAAATTATCTGAAATGGTGATTCATCTAACCACAAAAAGTGACTCCAATATGCTTCCTTCCATTCCAGATGAAACCCAGCCAAGAAAAGTGAATGGTCCTTCTGATCAGTGTTGATTTACGGCTTTTGCTTTGAATAGTAAAGTCTTAACTTGCATCTAAAGATGAAGCAGCAAATGGTGTTGACTGACAAAGGATTACAAAATACAGTACACCCCCAAAATTCGGGGTTACGCTCCTAGAGCACCCGTAAATTGTGAAAAAACGCAAATTTTGGATGTGGTTAAAAAAATGCCTATTTTTATAGTTTAAACCCTAAATATGCCCCCAAAACACTTTCATTTAATTTCAAACTTAGCTTAATACATTACCTAAAAATAAAGAGTGTAAAGGTAAACTGTATACTGCACAGTACTGTAATGCTATGTCTCCCACAGTGCTAGAATGTAAAATACCAACGCTATATGTACTGTAATTTATGCAAGTGTGTTTTCATTGCCAGAAGCCTTAGAAGGTGCAGGGCCTTTCAGCGGCATCTTGGGGCTTTAACTCTTAAACTGCCACATACTTGGGCATTAATGCATCCCTGGACACCAAATACTTTTGTGCTGCACTTTAAGTAAACTTCACAATTCACAAAGAAAAAGTGAAATTTTAATGGAACACTTTTTTCATGCAAAGAGCATCACAATTACTGCAACACTTATAATTTTACACACTGCTAATGAACTGTAAAAACTATTTAAAAAACTACTGGAACAATATGTACAAGACGCAACTGATGCCATGGATGAAATTCAGTAAATCACTGAGCCAACTGCGCTTGAGTTGGCTGCACGCAAGCACACAGAGGTAAGCGCTGACGCTGGCAGTTTAGTCTAGTGTAGTGGCTCAATCCCAGGGACAGTGAGGCTGCAGTGCTGCAGGGTGTCACGCTGGGGTCACAGAATTGCACAGAAACACAGGAGATTGTAGAGACTGGAACTTTATTCAAACACTTCAAACAAACATGTCTCTTTCAGAAGTAAAACGAGCTCAGTATGCAGTTAGTTCTCGATTAAAGAATAGACAAACATCATAGGGGAGCACAATGGGAGCGGGACCCCCAACAGGAGCAGAGGATGTCTGGGGGAGGAGAGAGAAACAAAGCAATCAGCCAAAAAGGACAGATGCTGTTCAGGCTTTTAAGTATGCGTAGCATTGCGCAAGAAGCATATCACACGACAGAGCAGCCGCAAGTAAGCCTAGCAAGTAAGGAAGCAATGTGAAAGTAGTCTATCAGCGTTTTTTAAGAAGGGTTTTTTGAGGAGCGTCCGTGTCTTCTAGGGGTCCGTTCAGCCCCCCTGTTCACAAGGGCCTGGCAGTGGTCATGAGCTGGCTACTCAACAAATGTACGGCACTGACTGATCAGCTCCTGCGTGCTCACAAATGGCACTAGGAAACTACTATAGCTGGTTGTGACAGTTTAAGGGTTAACAGGAACAAAATGGAAACCACAAGAACATTCAGCTGGAGATGCATCACAGTCAATCAGCAGTAAGGAGAAATGAATAACGCTGTAGCGGTCCAGTGCTGCTAAGATTCACACCGTCGAGAAGATGGAGATTTATTTATTTCAATATGGTGATTCCAGGGACACACCCAGCCTTGGCCCGACCTGCACACACTCACAAACAGAGACAAAAACAAAGCAAACCGGTAATCAAACAGCAAATAAAGAATGTAATGAAAACAAATGAAATAAATGAAAACAACAATACCACCCGTTCCCTTTAAGGCGATTACACATTAAATACAACAAAGCACAAACAAAACACACACAGTAAATCATGAAAAACGTTCCATGAAAAACGGCAACGGATGAAATGTAATGATGAAAATAGATAGTCCAGAGATCCGCACGTTGAATGGGAATGTAAAGATAGTCCTGCCGCTTGTTCCTGAAATGGTGAAGACGGGGTGGACGGGTTCAGGAGCGCTTCCTTTCTTTGCAGGATGGCCATGAATCCACTTACAGTATTCCTGTACACAAGTAGACGGCAGACAATACAGACGCCAACCACGAGACAATCCAGGACAAAATGAATAAGTACAGATAACCCAACAGAAGGCAGACAGACAGGAACTTGAAACATAAATTACAAAAACTTTTTTTTTTCTTTTGGGTCACCGGCCCCCTTTTTAAAAGCTGCGCTGACATCCTTTGACCCCCAAAAGCCCCAGCACCCTCAGCAGAAGACCAATCCGAGCCACTGCAGGGAACTGCTAGGAGTTGCAGTTTCAAATTCTATTGGTTACTTTCACCATCCCAAGCCGTGTTTTCCTCTACAGCTGCTTCCTGTTCTCTCTACAGTACAGTATTTCCACGAAAAAAAGCCATAAAAAATTGTGGAGGATATTTACGGTTTCCGCTAACAATTATTAGATAGGTTATAAGAAAAAATCCGCGAATGACTGAGGCTGCAAACTCTGAACAGTGGCTTTGCGGGCATCTACTGTATTCCGGACTCCATGTCATAATATTCATAAGTAGTTTTTGGCCTAGCCCGATATGCACTGAGATTTGACCACCCAATTCCTTGTATCTTTTAATTATATTGTGTACTGCAGAGGGTGTAATGCCCCAAATCCAAATCAATTTGTTTTTGGGGAACGTTATTCTCTAAGTGTTGGATTTTTCACTGACGCATCTGTTGGCAAATCGGACAGCCTCTACCCATCCTTGCTGTTGAATGACTAGAATTTTTTTGGAGGCTCGATATATACTATAACATGATTGTCTTACCTGGTTAACATCATCTTGCTATTTCAACGTGCCTCATTGTTGTTAGCTGTAAACTAACTCTGTTCCAACTTTTTTGGTAGTGTTCATTAGAATACTCATTAGAACACTCTAGACGAGAACAGGCCATTCAGCCCAACAAAGCTCGCCAGTCATATCCACTTATTTCTTTCAAAAAAACATCAAGTTGAGTTTTGAAAGTCCCCAATGTCTTACTGTCCACCACACTACTTGGTAGCTTATTCCAAGAGTCTTTTGTTCTTTGTGTAAAGAAAAACTTCCTAATGTTTGTGCGAAATTTATTGTGAGGGATGGCCGGCACTTTATCCCGGCCAACACCCCCAGGCCGCTAGAGGGAGTCCTCCCTGCAACATGGAGGTACCCCGAATTCGCGCAAGGCATTATGGAGAATGGAGTTCGGCTGCACAGCCCTGCTGGATACCATAAGAGGCCTCCAGGGGACGCTGCAGGGAGGCGCAAGTGTTTCTATTAAAGCCGGGAAGTACTATCTCGTCACGGGGACGGAAGAACTGAAGTACAGTAATCCCTCCTCCATTGCGGGGGTTGTGTTCCACAGCCACCCGCGAAATAAGAAAATCCGCGAAGTAGAAACCATATGTTTATATGGTTATTTTTATATTGTCATGCTTGGGTCACAGATTTGCGCAGAAACACAGGAGGTTGTAGAGAGACAGGAATGTTATTCAAAAACTGCAAACAAACATTTGTCTCCGTTTCAAAAGTTTAAACTGTGCTCCATGACAAGACAGAGATGACAGTTCCGTCTCACAATTAAAAGAATGGAAACATATCTTCTTCTTCAAAGGAGTGCGCGTCAGGAGCACAGAATGTCAGAAAGACAGAGGAAAGCAAACAAATCAATAGGGCTGTTTGGCTTTTAAGTATGCGAAGCACTGTGGCACAAAGCTGTTGAAGGCGGCAGCTCACATCCCCTCTGTCAGGAGCAGACAAAGAGAGAGAGAGACAGAGAAAAACAAACAAGCAAAAATCAATACGTGCCCTTCGAGCTTTTAAGTATGCGAAGCACCGTGCAGCATGTCGCTTCACGAAGCAGCTGCACAGAAGGTAGCAACGTGAAGATAATCTTTCAGCATTTTTAGACGAGCGTCCGTATCGTCTAGGTGTGCGAACAGCCCCCCCTGCTCAATCCCCCTACGTCAGGATCAGAGAAAGTCAGCACAAGAGAGAGAGAGAGAGAGAAAAGTAAGTTGGGTTTCTTCTCAGCCATCTGCCAATAGCGTCCTTTGTATGAAATCAACTGGGCAAACCAACTGAGGAAGCATGTACCTGAAATTAAAAGACCCATTGTTCGCAGAAATCTGCGAACCAGCAAAAAATGCGCGATATATATTTAAATATGCTTACATACAAAACCCGCAATAGAGTGAAGCCGCGAAAGGTGAAGCGCGATATAGCGAGGGATCACTGTACTTCCGGTCTGAAGAAAAATATAACTCTTGATCTGACCCAGAAGTGCTATGGAATCACATGGACTGAAGGACAGAAGCACTTCCGGGTCAAGGACTATAAAAAAGACTGTGGGAAACCCAGCAGACTGAGCCGGATTTGGGTGGGAGTGTGACAGAGCTGCTGGGTGGAGAGGAGGATTGAGTATTATTTATTGATTTGTTATTGTGTATAGTGGAGGTGGAGGTGCTTTGTGCACACTTTTGTTATAATAAACTCATTATTGGGAATTTTACCTGGTGTTTGGACATTTTGTCTGTGGGTTTGGAGGTGTGACAGCACCCCCTACTGTCACATTACCCTTAACAAGTTTCCAACTGTGTCCCAATGTTCTTGATGAACACATTTTAAAATAACAGTCTCAATCCACTGCACTAGTTCCCTTCATAATTTTAAAAACTTCAATCATGTCACCTCTTAATCTTCTTTTGCTTAAACTGTATAGACTCAGCTCTTTTAATCTTTCCTCATAATTCAACCCCTGTAGCCCTGGAATCAGCCTAGTCACTCTTCTCTGGACATTTTCTAGTGCTGCTATGTCCTTTTTGTAGCCTGGAGACCAAAACTGCACACAGTAATCCAGATGAGGCCTCACCAGTGCATCATAAAGCTTGAGCATAACCTCCTTGGACTTGTACTCCACACATTGTGCTGTATAACCTAACATTCTGTTTGCCTTCTTAATGGCTTCTGAACACTGTCGGGAAGTTGATAGCTTTGAGTCCACTATAACTCCTAAATCCTTCTCATAAGGTGTACTCTCGATTTTCTGACTGCCTATTGTGTATTCAAACCTAACATGTTTACTTCCTATGTGTAATACTTTACATTTACTGACATTAAATTTCATCTGCCACAAATCTGCCAAAACCTGTATGCTATACAAGTCCTTCTGTAATGATATAACGGATTCCAAATTATCTGCTAATCCACCTATCTTGGTATCATCTGCAAACTTAACCAGGTTGTTACTTATATTCTTATCTAAATCATTTATATTTACTAAAAATAGCAGTGGCCCTAGCACTGAACCCTGTGGAACACCACTCTTAACATCGGTCAGTTCTGATGAGGTTCCTCGCACCATCACCCTCTGCTTTCTGTGTCTGAGCTAATTTTGCATCCATCTAAAAACATCACCCTGAACTCCCACTTCTTTTAATTTGATGCCCAACATCTCATGTGACACCTTATCAAATGCTTTCTGAAAGTCCAGATAAATAATATCATATGCTCCACTTTGATTGTATCCTTTTCTTGCCTCCTCATAGAATTCCAGCATGTTAGTAAAACATGACCTCCCTCTTCTGAACCCATGCTGACTGTTCAGAATAACTCCTGTCCTTGCCAGGTGTTGCTCAATCTTATCCTTAATAATTCCATTAATTTTCCTGTGATGCATGTTAAGCTTACTGGCCTATAGTTGCTTGGATCTGCCCTGTTACCCTTTTTATACAGTATAATGGGATGATATTTGCCATTTTCCAGTCCTTCGGAATTTCAGATGTATATCTTCAAAAAACAATGCTATTGATTAGGTAAAACATTAAATACATTTTCTGTACACTGTTTTGTTTGAACAGAAGTCAAAATAAATTTCAAATCACTTCTTTTTTTATTAGCATTTTCCATACTATCTCAATTTTGTTTAAAAATGGGGTTATATTTCACTGTCTTATGGAACAGTTTCAGACAATAGCATGGCAATATTATAATATTGAACTAAGCTACTGGTATGCATATACACTTTTAAAAGAAGTGAAGTAGGAAAAAGACATAACCAGAAGTAGACATAATATCAGTCACAAATGAATTGTTCTTACATTGCCATTTAAATTAAGAACAAAGGCAGTAGACAGAAAAGCTTGCTTATTATTCATTCCGACAAAAGGAAGCACTTTTGAAGATGCAGTGTTTTCCTTCCTTCTTTGTAATTGTTGAGAGTTCTGCCGATTGTATCGAGGTTTACAGGGTTAAGAGTTTAAAAGAAGGGGAGACAGGCTACAAATGACTCTAGCATTACAACAATGAGTCACATGTTATTAAGAGACAGTGTTTAAGCGAGTGAATTTGTATCAAATTAAATCTCTTTTAACTTGCTATGAAAGAAAAAAAGCTCTAACAATCAGGGTCACTCAAAGGTGGTTAAAAGAAGATACTCAAGAGAAAGAGAGTAGAAAAACTGAAGCAATTTTTTTTTTTCAGTGGCTTACTGAATGCTGCCCATGCCTGCTTATAAGTGCCTTAAAATTAATCTAGAAATGCGGACATTATGCTGTACTTTTGCAGTTCCCATTAGTGTCTTCACATTAAAAAAATCATCAAACACATATTGGTGCCTTTATGATAATTTTTTTATAAGTATTTAGAATAATTGCGCTAACTGAACTGTTTAACAGTCTAAAACATCTGCATCAAAAAACATACATTAAACCTCTAACTTTGTTAACCATCTCATTGGCCTGATGCACATAAGAATACATTGCAATTTTATTACTGACATTTTTAGTTTGGAGGCAGGCAAGCAATGAGGGAGAACATTTTCCTTTTTGACACTAATGTTCTAAATGAACGTTAAGTGCAATCCAGTATTCTGTACTCCAATGATGGTATGAACTGACCAGGCAATAATTTTCTTTATTTAATAATTACTATATTTTCAAGTATATAGCGCTAACATTTTAGCTTCTCCTTTGTTACTTTCCATGGGGATGAGACACTAATGTATTACCGTACTGTAGTTCATACTATGTGTGGCACAAGCTTTACATTGGGATTATTATATATTTTTTTGTAAATGAGACATGTATTCTTGAACAAAAGTGCTCTCCCCTCTCTTCACCAGCTTATAAACTCTAAGATAAGGCTTATCACCACACATTGCTCACCTCTCCTCAAAATCAAATCTGAAAATTCTAAATTGATAGACTAATCATGAATATAAAAATATGAATGAATCTTCAAACATTTGCCCTAAAGACAGAAGCAAACCTAAGTATAGTCTTGGTATACACTCACAATTTCATTATATGGTGTTTTTGATATATTTATATTTGCAAGGGTGGAAAGTCTGGGGTTTAAATCTTGGACATTAATATTGTTTTCCCCACATCTGCCTTGATACTTTAGTTTTCTCTCAAAATCATGCATGGTATGTTGACAGATAACTGCCGCTAACCCCTATCCATTCTTTTTTCTTTCTGTTGGTATGCTATGACACTTTATTCAATTGCTACCCTAACAGATCCATGGAAAGACACATAAACAATTTTGAGAAAATTTGAAATCAGTGGTAACAGACACAGTATCAAATATACTACAGTTATAGACTCTAACAAGTCAGTCCATCCATCTAACCTACTGACTAATATCAGGATCACAGGCAGCTGTCACCTGTCTGTGAAACACCAGCAAAAGTTCAAAACATGACTGAACAGGATGCCAGTTACATGGCAGTGAACATTCAGTGAACATACATAATCCCACTCTACATCACTTTACAGTCGCTATAATAATTAGCCTAAGATATCTTTGGAACATGGGAGGAAAACTGAAAGAAATGGAAAAAGGCATACATAGGCAAGGGTGGAACGTGTTAACGCTATACAAGATATACCCTTGGCAGGGATTCAAACCTATATTCTGAAATTATATAGTAGAGCTCTCACCATTGCACCACCATGGCTCCCCACAGTAACAAATCATGTCATGCCATATTATAGGAAGTCCAAGAAAGACTGGATGGCTAGTTGGCTTAGGTCATCATGACTTGACTTGACTTGACTTTTTCAAAAAAACTACAGACCCCCAGAACTTTCCATCTTTTAAAAATAATTTTACGGGAGATTTTATTTTACCCTACTTAAATGCCAACCAACAATTTATTCTGTTAGGTCAATCTCCCCCAAATTATTAAATTATTTTATTTCTAAGTTGCTTTTTTACAGCAGCATACAAGTACTTTTTTATTCTGATACTGTATGTCAGCAGCATGCAGCGAGGCAGTCCCATGACATCAGCTTCTTTGAGAAAAGTGAGCAGTAAAAAGAGCAGTCACTTGAGATAAACAAAGAAGGGGTGCATATCAGGACAAATAGGTAGGAAGGAAGCCATGACAAGCAGGTAATACAAAAATAACTTTTTATTTAAATAGTCCAATTCATCCTCCCTGCGTGGAGTTTGCATGTTCTCCCCGTGTCTGTGTGGATTTCCTCCATGTGCTCTGGTTTCCTCCCACAGTCAAAAGACATGCAGGTTAGGTGCAGGTTAGGTGCATTGGTGATCCTAACTTGTCCCTAGTGTGTGCTTGGTGTGTGGGTGTGGGTGTGTGTGTGTCCGGCGGTGGGCTTGTGCCTTCCCCAGGGTTTGTTCCTGCCTTGCGCCCTGTGCTGGCTGGGATTGGCTCCAGCAGACCCCCATGACCCTGTGTTAGGATATAGCGGGTTGGATAATGACTGACTGACTGACTAGTCCAATACAAAAGTGGGTGTGTACTGAGAGGGGGGATCCTAAACACACCCTGAACTTGAATTAATTCCAAGGAGACCACAATTCATTGATAGAGAAAGTGTTATTCTAATGAAATTATGCACAGAAAGAAAGCGCAACAAACCAACATGCCACTCTGGGTCAAACTATACAAGATTCAAGTTCTATCTAATGAGTGTGATAGCTGGCTCACTTACCTCGCTGTATGGTATTATTTTCTTCCTGCTTGTTCTTTCTGCTGGCCTTTGTTCCTTCTGACAGTCGAGCCTTTGCCTCACAAGCTCAATGGCTTAATGGCTGGTAGAACCTTTTGATCCCTGGAAAGCAACTACTTCTGAGGAAAGCCCAGTATTTACTTTTGGGCCAGGAATGGCAAATGGACCACCCCTTGGCCATTTACTAGAATTTCTCATAGTGTCCTTGTAATTTTGGAGCCCAATTCTTCCATAAAGGGCTAGGTAAACTCCAGGTCATTTGTCCATTTTGAAAAAGAGCAGGATGCCACATAAGAGCAAATAATTCTCCCTTCTGCCATGATCAGTCTGTGTGACTACCACTGTATTTCCCATCATAACCTGCCATCCTCCATCTATGCCCCTGGAAAAATGAAGCTTACATCCACCTATTATACGGTATTAGGCATAATGTGCCCTGTTGGAGGTGGTCTCATGTACTGCCACTTATCACCAGGGACTCTTACATGCAGACTCACTGTCCAGAACTACATTAATTAGCCTGCACACCATATTTTTACTGGTTCATCCATCACCCAAGCAAAATGGACAAAAACACAAGGCAAACATAAAAAATTAGGAAAACATACAAAAAAGGCAGAGGCAGAATCAGCAGATAAGTAGTAAGATCAAAAGATCTCAAAAGCAGTTGACTTTGGGCAAAGGCACTTAAACACTATGCCTGCAGATGAGGATGGATGAATTCAGAGAAAACTGCACATGAAAGGAAAGGCCAGAGGTGGTCTTGAAGTTCTTTTGTGATAAGTGTACTTAAATAGGTAAAAATAACTAACAGTATGTGTGTATAGCTTTGTAATTTTCCGTTATTGTCTTATACTTGTAAATCTTCAGTGAACTAAACTGACTGACTGACTGGACTGGAGGTCCAAATAAAGTGATTGATTTTGTTTTTTCTTAAAAGACATTTATGGATGTTTTATCATCATAGCAAAGTATACAAAGTAAAACGTAAGCATGCAGTAACAAGTGAATGTATGTTGCTTTAGGGTCACTAGACGTGTCTGTGCAAACAATTAGACAAGGAAGAATGCACGAAGGCAGCAATTTTTGTAAACTGTTGGTGATTTAATAATACTGTGCTGTATATTTCCAGTGAATTTCAAAAAAGGAAAACCATGCCGGTTAAAGTATTTATGGTTCTTGTGGATAACCTTTCAGGTTAAAGGGTGTTCTGGTACAGAAAATACGCCGCAGGATTTAAAAAGGAACTAACACTGGCTTAGTTACTAGCTCTTTAGCCTGGGCCAATTTAATAAAGTCATTTAGCCTATCCTGCACACGTTTGAGATGTTATAGGTAAATTGGATTACCCAGAGAAAAACTAAAAGAGGCGCGGACAGAATATACAAAGTCTGAACAAACAAAATGCTGGTCTGCTTTAAATCTAGTATGCTGAAATGTTTTAGCATTGCTAATCACTTTACCCTTATACCACCATACCATTGGTACCTGCTTCTCCCACTGACACATTGGACCAAGAGTCCTGTCTTCAATTCAAAATCACAACTCCACGTTAAAGGCTTTCAGTTTGTGGGCTATTTTCATTTTAACAGACACACTGATTTAACAATATTTTAGAAAAAAATGCACGCATTTTCCACATTTGGGTAATCAACTAGATGACTTTTTTATGGTTTATGCAATACGATATAATGTGAGACTTTTTTATGGACGTTTTGATATTGTTTGCTATTTCCAGCATTGGCCATTATCCACTTCCATTGAAGCATAAACTTTATTATATCTGTTTTCAACGAAAACATGAGATTACATTTACATGGAGTAAGTAACATTTAAAAAATGTCATTTTGGGTGGTGTATTTCTTTGACCATCATCTGGTCAGATAATTATTGACCCCTGCATGAGAACATTAGAATTTGTTAAAAATTCAATAAGTCCATCGACCAAGTAAACTGACTGTCTTCAGTACCCTTTGGTACTAGTGGCATAAGAGTGGTGGGTGTTTTTTCATGACATATACTGAGTACCAAGTGTCTTAGAATATCTGAACATTAGTGGTGCAGTATTTAATTCTTTCAACTCTTTTTTTCAAAAGGGTAATTCTCTTTGCTGCAAGGCCTAGAAACTCCAGGAACATGGCAATGAATTTACAGTATTTCTTGTATTCCATCCATTGATACTTGTTTGTACCAACGTGATGCATGATCAGTTGGCCATATGATTTTTTTATTTCTAGTAGTTATTGGTCACACAGGATTGTTTTTGTAACCATCTGCTAACTGGCTCATTATATTTATTTCCTTATTAATTAATATTTAATAAGTTTTTAAACCTACTTACACACTATATACCGTAAGTCATTTACTGATACTGATACTGATGCTGCAGTGTGGGATCCAGCTTCCTGGCCCCACGTCTCATTCTGATACTTTGCAGAGGCCATGCACCAATGAGTTCCAGCTGTCCTGAGTCCAAAATAACTACTCGTTGTTAGTAAGGTTCACGTTAAAAAAGATGCAATCCAGAGTAAAATCTCATGAAATTAACTGGTTCTTGGGTAGACTTGTGGCTTAACATTCACCAGCCTGAGGGTGGGTATGCTCATGACTGTCCTCTGGGATAGACTGGCACCCCTCATAGGCATGCTTTATGTTCTAAGTTTAATAATATTGAAATTGACTCCATGTCTTCACCGCCCTGTATGTCATAAGCTGTAACTGAAAATGAACTGATGGCCGTTACTCAAGTTATTCCTATATGATTTTTCATAAAGCTGGCCTTGTTAATTTGGTATATATAAAATAAATATTTATTTTTTTTATTATTTATTTTATAATCTATTGTTGATAAATTCCATTACCAAGTTATAACTTGTGATCACATACAAGAAAAAAAAACTGAAAGCACATATAAATAACATTTACTTATAAGTGAACCTTATAATGGATATGGTAACTGAGTACTAAAAATATTTATTTCGATAATGGTTTAAAAACAAATTCACACGTTAAAAAATTAACCAATACAAAATATAAAAAATGAGAGTTTTGAAACAAAAATAAATTGTATATGGTGTTTTGAAATACAGTACACCGACAAATTTCACAGGGGTTACGTTCCTAGAGCACCCGCGAATTGTGAAAAACCGCGAATTTTGGATGTGGTTAAAAAAATGCCTCATTTTATAGTTTAAATCCTAAATATGCCCCAAAAACACTTTAATTTAATTTCAAAGTCAGCATAATACATTAACTAAAAAAAAGAATGTACAGTAATCCCTCGCTATATCGCGCTTCGCCTTTCACGGCTTCACTCCATCGCGGATTTTATATGTAAGCATATTTAAATATATATCGCGGATTTTTCGCTGCTTCGCGGGTTTCTGCGGACAATGGGTCTTTTAATTTCTGGTACATGCTTCCTCAGTTGGTTTGCCCAGTTGATTTCATACAAAGGACGCTATTGGCAGATGGCTGAGAAGCTACCCAGCTTACATTTCTCTTTCTCTTGCGCTGACTTTCTCTGATCCTGACATAGGGGGATTGAGCAGGGGGGCTGTTCGCACACCTAGACGATACGGACGCTCGTCTAAAAATGCTGAAAGATTATCTTCACGTTGCTATCTTTTGTGCAGCTGCTTCCTGAAATGACATGCTGCACCGTGCTTCGCATACTTAAAAGCTCGAACGGCACGTATTGATTTTTGCTTGCTTGTTTTTCTCTGTCTCTCTCTCTCTCTCTTTCTGTGCTCTTGACAGAGGGGGTGTGAGCTGCCGCCTTCAACAGCTTTGTGCCACGGTGCTTCGCATACGTAAAAGCCAAACAGCCCTATTGATTTTCCTCTGCCTTTATGACAGTCTCTGCTCCTGACTCCTTTGAAGAGGAAGATATGTTTGCATTCTTTTAATTGTGAGACGGAACTGTCATCTCTGTCTTGTCATGGAGCACAGTTTAAACTTTTGAAAAAGAGACAAATGTTTGTTTGCAGTGTTTGAATAACGTTCCTGTCTCTCTACAACCTCCTGTGTTTCTGCGCAAATCTGTGACCCAAGCATGACAATATAAAAATAACCATATAAACATATGGTTTCTACTTCGCGGATTTTCTTATTTCGCAGGTGGCTCTGGAACGCAACCCCCGCGATGGAGGAGGGATTACTGTAAAGGTAAACCGTATACTGCACAGTACTGTACTGCTATGTCTCCCGCAGAGCTAGAATGTAAAATACCAATGTTACCGCTATATGTACTATAATTCATGCAAGTGCGTTTTCATTGCCAGAAGCCTTAGAAGGTGCAGGGCGTTTCGGCAGCATCTTGTGGCTTTAACTCTTAAACTGCCACATACTTGAGGGTTAATGCATCCCTGGACGCCAAACACTTTTTTGCTGCACTTTAAGTAAACATCACAATTTACAAAGAAAAAGTGAAATTTTAATGGAACACGTTTTTTTTTCATGCAAAGAGCATCACAATTTATGCAACACTGATAATTTTACACACTGTGTAAAACTATTTTAAAACTACTGGAACAATATGTACAAGGTGTAACTGACACCATGGATGAAATCACCAAGCCAACTGCGCTTGAACTGGCTACACGCAAGCACACAGAGGTAAGCGCCGATGCTGGCAGGCTAGTCTAGTGCAGTGGCTCAATCCCAGGGACAATGAGGCTGCAGTGCTGCAGGATGTCACGCTTGGGTCACAGAATTGCACAGAAACGCAGAAGATTGTAGAGACAAAAACTTTATTCAAACACTTCAAACAAACATGTCTCTTTCAGAAGTAAAACAAGCTCAGCATGCAGTTAGTTCTCGTTTAAAAGAATAGGCAAACATCATAGGGGAGCACAACGGGAGCTGGACCCCCAACAGGAGTAGAGGATGTCTGGGGGAGAAGAGAGAAACAAAGCAATCAGCCAAAAGGACAGGTGCTGTTCAGGCTTTTAACTAAGCGTAGTGTCGCGTGATATGCAGCCGCATGTAAGCCCAGCAAGTAAGGGAGCAATGTGAAAGTAGTCTTTCAGCATTTTCTAAGAGGGTTTTTTTGAGGAGTGTCCGTATCTTCTAAGGGTGCATTCAGCCCCCTGCTCACAAGGGGCTGGCAGTGGTCATGAGCTGGCTACTCAACGAATGTACGGCACTGACTGATCAGCTCCTGCGTGCACGCAAATGGCACTGGGAAATGACTATAGCCAGTTATGGCAGTTTAAGGGTTCAGAGGAACAAAATGGAAAACACAAGAACACTCAGCTGGAGGTGCATCACAGTCAATCAGCAGCAAGGAGAAATGAATAACGTTATAGCGATCCGGTGTACCACTAAGATTCACACCGTCGAGAGGACGGTGATTTATTTTTATGGTGGAGATTCCAGGAACGCACCTAGCCTTGGCCCAACCCGCACGCACTCACAAACAGAGACAAAAACAAAGCAAACCAGTAATCAAACAGCAAATAAAGAATGTAATGAAAACAACGATACCATCCCTGTTCCCCTTACAGCGATTACACATTAAATACACAAAGCACAAAGTAAACACACACAGTAAATCATGAAAAACGTTTATGAAAAATGGCAACAGATGAAATGTTATGATGAAAATAGATAGTCTAGAGATCCGCACGTTGAATGGGAATGTAAAGATAGTCCTACCACTAGTTCCTGAAATGGTGAAGACGGGTGGACAGGTTCAGGAGTGCTCCTTTCTTTGCAGGATGGCCATGAATCCACTTACAGTCCTCATGTACTGTACACAGGCAGACGGCAGACAATTCAGACGCCAATCATGAAACGATCCAGGACAAAACGAATAAGTACAGGTAACCCAACAGAAGGCAGACACACAGGAACTTGAAACACAAATTACAAAACTTTTTTTTTCTTTTGGTCACCAGCCCCCTTTTTAAAAGCCGCGCTGACATCCTTTGACCCCAACAGCCCTAGCACCCTCAGCAGAAGACCAATCAGAGCCACTGCAGGGACTGCTGGGAGTTGCAGTTTCAAATTCTATTGGCTACTTTCACCATCCCAAGTTGCATTTTCCTCTACAGTTGCTTCCTGTTCTCTCTACAGTATAGTATTTCCATGAAAAAAGCCGTAAAAATTGCAGAGGATATTTGCGGTTTCTGCTAACAATTATTAGATAGGTTCTAAGGAAAAATCCGCAAATGACTAAGGCCGCGAACTCTAAACCGCGACTTCTCAGGGGTCTACTGTACACTTATTGTGCACAAGGCTACAAAGGAATCTGAGCCTAGCCTGACATAATCAAGTTCAGGCAGGAAACAATGCTGAACATGATCTACACTACTTCAGAGTAGATTAATGTTCACAACAAACTCATTCATATAGTGCCATGTTACAGTATTCAAATCAGCCTAATCTGCACATCTAATTGGATACGAAAGGAATCCTAACTGCCTGGGGAATGCCCACGAAGACATGGAAATTAAATGCAGACTTTACATAAATGGTGCTTAGGTGAGAATCTAACCTAGAAAACAGATAATGTTTCTCATTTTTTTAAGTGTCTTTTTTCAGTTACAGTATGTCAAAAGGCTGTGAGTGCATGAAACAGAAAAATTCAAAGAACAGACTGCAGCTTCCTGTGTCCATGCAAAGTGGGTTGATAAAATGGATGGATGTTTATAATTAACTACTACAGCAGGATCTTACAAGTTATGTCTGTTATTAACTTTGAACAAAGACAAAAATACTAGGGAAGAAGACCATCAAATTAGCTGACAACCTGGGCAAATAAATAAGATGAACTACATTTCAAGTAAACTGTTTGATGATGTAGCTGTGCATGGAGGCCCTTAAGCTGGTGTGACTTCTCCCCTTAGGAATGAAGCAAAGGTGTCCAAGCAGTGCAAAATCAATTCCTTCAGAAATCTTTATGTAATACAATAAATATAGCATTCCAATCATTTCTGACATGGCCTCTTACAAACAAATGGCAACCTTTTAGCATATGGGCGATCTAACTGCATTGTTATAAAGGTTTTTTTTATGTGCCGCAACCACATGTCATAAAACATAAGCTAATGTGAGTCACTCATACCTCTCACTCAAAGGCTGATTGGAGAAACTTTACAAACTCTTCCTAAGCACCTGCCATAATAATTCTTATGTGATTTTCTCAGATACTTAATATAAATATGGCACCAAGTTATCTTGTCTATCTGCTTAAAGTTATGGTCAAGTAAAGCAAAATAAACAAAAGAAAAGAAAATATAAATTTGTATTTCTCATATAAATGATATTTTATGGCTGAAATTTTACTTCTATTGCTAGGCCTCTACAAATGTTAGGTTGGTTTTGTAAGGTAAGACATTACCCTCCTCTCAATGCTAGGCAAGGCCTTAGGCATCACATTACTCAGGTGGGTACTAGATGCAGCGAATTGGATATTACGGGAAGAAATTATACAAAACTTAGGGTTCAAATACTCATATTAAAAATGAGAAAATATTCAAATATATTCAAAGTTAGGTTAAATGTTCTAAGTGCTACTACATTCATATTTATATTTCATTATTAATATTCTTGTTTATTTACCTACAGTGCGCCTAGAAAGCGCTCACGTAAGAGTCTTGCACTGACATACCTTTCAATTGGAACATGTGCCTTGAAGAAAGCTGAATTATCTGTACAATGGAAGGTGACGTGATCAAAGAGAATAGTGGAATCAAATGGCTGTAATTCAAATTTGAAACCCATATAAAATTGCTCATGATTACTTAAATGCACACATCACTTTAGTCATCCATGCACAGTCAGTCTTTTCCCCCCAGCCCTCCACTCCACTATGTGCTTTTCTGGTTTATCTTTTGTTCATACACCCATTAACAAAAAAGCAGAGCAGTGCAGTAGAAAAATCTGTCCATTTTATAAATGACAATACAAACAATTAAAAATTATAAAAATGGTGCTTGTTATATGCAAAACACATGTAAAATACTAAAGTATTGCAGCAAAGTGTGCCTGAAGTATCACAAAGCAGAAATCAGTGCAAGGTAAAATAAAAGACAGTTCTTTTACAATCAAATGTCAGCATGTTACTGCGTAACATCAGTTAGAAGAGCATCAAATTTCAAAAGCAATTGCTAATTAATATTTAAAATTTTAATGAAGCCTTTGACAATGTTCTCAGACAGTCACTATAGAACATCATGAAAATGTATGGCATTCCCCAACACTACAACAGCTTGTTGAAAGTTTACATATACTCCAGTTTTTGTGTAAAGATTGATTAACTATTATTTTTAGTACTAAGACTGGAGTCAGGCAAGGTTGCTTCTTATCTACACTCCTGTTTCATCTAGCAGTGAACTTTCATGAAGAAACTGATGGCTACAGATTGTCTGGGTATTCCATAAAAAGGCTAGTCTCAACTGACAGACCTGGATTTTGAGGATGACATCACGTTACTGTCAGAAATGAGAGAAAGTCAACAAGATATGACCACCAGCTTCGAGACCAAATCTGGTAATACTATGCTAAGGATTAGTAATGATGAATAGAAGGTCTTGCAGGTCAGTAGCATTCAAATGAACATGTAGATACTGATTGGTCAGCAACCACTCGAAAATGTCCATTATTTCATTTTTCCTTGGAAGGGTTGTACCTAATGAAATGAGCCTGTAGCTGATGTTAACTGCAGTACTAATAAAGCATCTGCAGTGTTTCAGAAATTGTGGCCAATCTGGTCAATGTCATTCATTGACAAAGACCTAGCAATACAGCATTATCGTATGGATTACAAAATATATCTGTGAAACATACGTAGAAGATAACAAAAACAATCAGTAAGAAACTCAATGCAATTTACCAACAATGAATTACTGGAGTTACTGGATATAATCTACTGAGACAGCATTAGCAACAATGAGGTCTCTAGAAGAAGTGACGTGCGCAAGCTGGAAAAGGTTGTGACAGAGTGCAGAAAGAGACTTGCTGGTCATATTCTGTGTTCGCCTGAATAGTGCCTTTCTAAAACAGCAATGCATTGGATTCTATATTTTGGAAAAAGAAAAAATAGGTGGCGGCACGGTGGCGCAGTGGGTAGCGCTGCTGCCTCGCAGTTGGGAGACCTGGGGACCTGGGTTCGCTTCCCGGGTCCTCCCTGTGTGGAGTTTGCATGTTCTCCCCGTGTCTGCGTGGGTTTCCTCCGGGCTCTCTGGTTTCCTCCCACAGTCCAAAGACATGCAGGTTAGGTGGATTGGCGATTCTAAATTGTCCTTGGTGTGTGGGTGTGTTTGTGTGTGTCCTGAGGTGGGTTGGTACCCTGCCCGGGATTGGTTCCTGCCTTGTGCCCTGTGTTGGCTGGGATTGGCTCCAGCAGACCCCCGTGACCCTGTGTTCGGATTCAGCGGGTTGGAAAATGGATGGATGGATGGAAAAAATAGGTAGACTATTCAAGACCTGAAGCTTAACATTCAAGGAAAACCTACAGACCATTGAAATCACTAAGGAATCAGCACAGATCACACCAGCTGACAGAAAGCTTTGGAAATCATTTGTTGTCAAATGTGCCCAAAAACACAGTTGAAACTAAGTCTACATAAAAAAGTTATGAAAACATATTACTACTGTATTTATCTCTTATTTACCCATACTTTTTTTGGAAAGGAAACAGATTTCAACTTATATTAACAATAAATACATTTAATTTTATGTATTAATAAGTGATAAATATTACATGTAAAAAATACAAAATCAACACTGAAAAGTTGATTATTCTTTACTGGGGATATTATGATATAAATTTTTTCCTATAAGAATTTTCGTCGAGGTTTTAGAATGCTACTCTTATTTAGGGCTGCAACTAATGATTATTTTGGTAGTCGACTAATTGTTCAATTTTTTTTTTTTTTCGATTAGTCACGATTATTTCATGCCTGACTATTTTGAAGCCTGTGACCTGTGGTTGCACATCCTGTTCTGGGCTCCAGTGCATGTCTTACCTCATCTGCTCACGTCTGTCCACCTGTGAATGTCACCCTGATGTCTCTGCATTAACATGATTAAAATTAATAATAATCAAACTAAAATAACAACCAGTGAAGCATATGAATTTTAAAATAATCAGATGTTTTGTATTAGTGTAACCATCACAATAAAAAAGAAATACATTTAACAATACAAACTAAAGTGCACAGTCTTTAAACAAAAAAAGTGCATTTAACTTAACCAAAAAATACATTGTTAAAGCAGAAACGTTTTTCATATTTTAGTAATAAATGACAAAATGTAGACATAAACTATATAATGTGTAAAGCCTGAAGTGCAAAGATCATATAAACACTTTCACAAAAGGTTCAAGGATGATACAATAGCTTCCCGTGGCGCATGGTAGGAATTGCTGACTTGTAATCAAGAGTCCCCCGGTTTGATCCTGAATGCCTTGTATATTTACCGTTTTGAGTAGTGAGTTGTTCTTATTGTTAATATTATACAATAAACACATACATTTGTGTATTGTGTATAATTTTTTTTTTTTCATTTTTATTTTCTCAGTCACGATCACGATACATACTACCACCCTACCCCAGGGATCTGACACTGTTACTTTTTATCTGAAACTGGGAATAACTGTAGATATGAGTGGTGTTTTGAGATAATCGAACTGGTAATTCTCTGATCTGGATGGATAAAAGCTGACACACAAATGCTGGCGAATCTGCCTTATTCGTATCTCATTGTCACTTAATTTTTTTTTATTCAATTTTATTGAGTGTTCCTGCTTAAGCTGAATTAGTATGCACCTTATGGCCCGTGTTGTCAAAGCCACTCTGACAAAAACACAGAGACATAGGTATATATGATATTTGGAATTATTCATTTTATGACCTTATAGTACATTTCAGAAAACATTGTGGCACGGATGCAACATTATTCATATTATTCATATTCATTCGCGTACCTTCTTGAGGTTGTAATCAGTGACTGCGTTTTTTTTTCCCCTGACCTTGCCCAATCTGCACAGGACTCAAGGAAATGCAGAGGAAAAAATGTTGCTCTGCAAGGTGAGCCAAGAACGCTCTTCTTTTCTCAGTGGACCCCGTACATGACTTGCACAGTACATGTGCTTCGATCGCCACCAGGTCACGCTTGTTATAGCACAAGCAACTGGCCACCTGCGTGATCCTGCTACCACTGAATAAGCTCACACCTTCTGGTGTCAGCGCGCAGCACCGGGGAAAAAAGAAGAAAGATACAAATATATGTGACATTTTGAAGAAATCATTGTATGACCTGAATAGTGCCAATCAGAAAACATCATCGCACTAATGCAATATTATTTGAAAAACGAACAGATCGGTTGTAAATTTGTTACTTGTAAAAATGAGCTTTTTTCACTTTTATTTTCTCAGTCTCGTTCACGCTCTCCCACCCCTCCTGATCTGACCCTAACTAACTAATTAACAGTGCCAGCATAAATTCTCAAGAGATGGTGGCATCACATCTCCAGGATGCTTGCATTTCAGATGCTTGTGCATCGCGGTGGTGCATGAAAAGAAAGCTCTGCTTTGCATAATCTGCATTCAATATTTTTTTTTATTTCGGTGAAGTGTTCCCACACTTTTGAAAGTTTCTGTTTCAATTTTTTTCCATCTCCTTCCCCCTCCTTTATCTGACTCGCCATTGCAACCATGTTTATTTTCCTCTAAATTCTTCTTTTCCTCAGACATTCTTTCTTCGTTGATAGGACTGTATGCAGTCTTGACAAGCAATAACAAACGATATTACCCCCAGACATTCATGTAGTGCATTTACAAAAACCAATGTGGTTCTTTGTGACTGGAGCCTCTTATTGAAGGTTCTGTTTATGATGCATCGACAATAAAAAATCCGCGTCAACGATTTTTTGTAGTCGACGTCATCGATAACGTCGACTAATCATTGCAGCCCTACTCTTATTGTTTTTATTTTTGTTTTGTGTAAAAACTTGCTGTTTTAGTTTATTGCTATTTAACAACTCTTTTTTATTTATATTATGGGAGCTCCCATTGTATAATCCAGTTGCTAAGATGCAGGTCTCCATTACTAGTCCATGGCTCCTGACATTGCACTATCTGATGAAACACATGCTATTAGTTGTTCCAGTGTTTGAATATACTGTCAAAAGTTTTTGTAGATGGTTGAAATTCTGGGTCTTTGCTTTTTTAACTGGGGAATTTTGACTTTAAGTTTTGATTATGTAATAGATTTAGCTGCAAACTCGTCAGCCTTGTTCAGATTGAAATGTTTTAATATTGTTTTCATCTTCTAGTTCTTTTTTACATTATGGCAGGACAGACAGAGTGTTATCAAATATTGCCCTGTAACACCTATAAAAAGTTTAGTTCTCATAGCTTTGATCAGTTGGTAAACTGCAACAAAGCAGAGTACAACATTAAGATAGGAGAAGCTGCTCTTATAGACGACAATCCTAATTTTTCACTAGCAGGAACTAAATCTGTTTCCACTAAAGGCAATTTTGCACATTTGTTTCCTGTTCTGTATTTGGAAAACGCTAGTTATGGTTTAATAAGGCCATGGTGACATTGCAGCCTTTGGTGTAATGAATATTACCAAAACAGCTGTAAGACCATTTTGCTGCTTTTTCTACTTTTAAGAACTCAGTGTAGTTTTGATTCATTTTGTTTTGCGCAATATTTGTTTGCTTGGAAAATAGAAAAACAGAGTGCAAACATGTAACGATGACGTTCAAAGTCACAAATTGGACATTTTAATTATAACATAGAGCAGCATATGGGTAACTGTTAAAAAATTGCCTTATCCATGAGTCCTGAAAAATGTAAAACAGGGATGTTGATCATTTTGTTGTAGTTATTTTTCCTTTGGGTATAGATTTACAGTTGATTTGAGTGTTTTTGATAATGACATTAGTTTTGCACTTTAGAACTTTTTTTTTTTGTTTGTTTTGAGCACCATTGTTGGGGGCAGGCCCTTTAAGATTGTGAACTGTCAACCAACAACGTGATAGGATAAAAGTTCATCTTGAGGTCCTATCCATATCCATGTTCACAGATTTTAAGCAATAAAAAACAAATCCTTGCTTTCACTTTGTTTAACAATCTGCTGGCTAATACCTTTGTTTTGATATTTGTGACTCCGATTCTTATCTCATGATTTGCTTTTGGCTCCTGTATTCTTGATCTCCTAGTATCTGACCCAATTTTGACCATGTCTTTTCTCCTAGTTACCTTATAAAATCTTTTACGCTTTCCTGCAAAGCATGATAGTGGACAAGTAAGAAAAAAGAATTACAGGAAATATTTAAAAGGTACAGAAAAAGTAATTTTCATTACACTGAATCTTCATGGAGGTAACTAATCAAACAAAAAATTGCTTATTTGATGCAATCAATGGGAAAGTAATCCCTCATAATGAGATCTTGTTTTAAGTGGAAAAAATCCTGTAAACCAGGCAAATGGATTAACTTTGGTTCCTAGTGTTAGGGGAAATGTGACACAAATGTAAAAAGGAATTCAACATGTTAAAAACCAGAAGGGGGTAAAGCAAAACCTAAGCTTGTTGCTGACATATGCTAGGTGGCCTTTAATCGCTTTTTCAGTTTTGATATTTGCTGACCAATGTGCAAGGTGCTTCCCAACTCACCTGAACATGAAACACTTTGCAAAGTTTGTGTCAGATAATCTTTAAAGCCCAAATGTTACATAAATGGTTTCAGGCAGGTTTGTGCTGATTCCTATTTACTGTATATTTCTGATATGGTTTGACAATGATTAGTTTAAAATGCATTGAGTTGTCTCATCCTATTATCCTACCATTAGAATTGTCGTCTTAATAATACAAACACTAGTAATTAAAGTACTGCAGGAAACAATATAAAAGGTATTTGTTGTTCTGACTGCAGATCATTTGGATATCATATCAGCTCACTTATTCTCAGTTTAAAACAGTTTATAATTCCTAATCAAATAAATTCTAATTTCAGGACATACTACTTATCGTTAAGATGGAGTGAACAACAACAAATTTCAAAACCATGGTTGCTGACTTCTAAAAAGACCTACTAAATCTAGAGTGCTTTATGTATCAGAAAAGAATATGCCCATTTGTTTCTTTTCATTATTATGTTCTTAGGGAATCAAGGAATGAGGGCATGGCTGTACTGGAAGCCTGCAACAAACAGTCAAGAAGAAGGCTCTGAGATGGAGCCTGGCAGATTATCATAAAACAAGGCTTGTTTAAATTAGGCTCCACAAAACTAATTTCTACTGCCAAGGGAATTTGAGAATAGTCATTTGATAATTTCATTCCAGAAGAACATTCACAGCATAACATTATTTTTCTTTTTCCTTTTTTAAGGAGCTCATTAGGCATTCAGATGCAGTATTGTAATCACCGCCCAGCTAATATTCTAAGATTATATGTTTCTGCAATTGCTGATGGAAACATTTACAAATACAGTACACATTAGTTATTATCGAGACCCTGTTGTGAAGAGGCCTAAGATGTTAAGATCAGGGAAGAATCGGAAGTAGGATTATTTCTAGTAGTATTTTAGCAAACAATTATTTGAAAGCTTTTATTTTCTTCTAGACAACATGGATATAAGCACTTTTTAATACAAAGTAGTCATAATTAGCAGGTGTTTCTCTTATACTTTTTTGATGGTACCATCATCTTCTAACAAAGAGTTCAACACTCTTATTGTTGCATCTCCATTTTATAGACACTGAACAAAATTCAAGTATTTTTATTTTTTTTATCATTTAATGCTGGAGTTTGGAAAAGGGGGGTAGGCATGATATGTGGCATAAATATTCCATAACACAAAAGCCTGCTTTTAATGGGTGATCCCAAACCACATATCAGCCTCACTACATTCCCAGTCTGAAAACCTCTAACTGAAACCATATGTTCGTTCCATTCACAAGTTTCTGCAGCCAACCAAAGTTCCCCACAGGGTGTGAACCCTAATCCAGTAGATGACCTGCCAATTCAATGTGAGAAATGTCCTTAAAAAATAGATTCAGTTAGTATGCCTTGATTTCTTACTGAAACTGAACCCTGACATAAAGTGCTTTAAGTGTCAGCATGGAGCTCACTGTAGTAAACAATTTGGTACTAGGCAGGACTGCAAATGAAAATAATTTCAATAGTGTTTTTTTCTTTGCTTTTCTAAGACTGGTGTTAAATTACTAAATAGAAATATAGTACAAGTTTATTTAGGCAGCATTTTGTTACAAAAAATTAATTGCCTGAAGAATATAACAGGCATCTTCTAATGCAATGCTGCAGAGGTTGTTCAAGGGGAAGTGGGCAGTATAAAGGCTATTTCAATACATAAAATTTGAATCAGTCAGGTATGAAAGCTGCTGGGAGGGTTTGCATTGACCTGCTACATTTTAGCAGCCAGGAAATCTTGGTTTTGGACACAAGTCAACAATAAACCTACTGGAATAATGACTCAGTATTTCACATAGTGCCTGTTAATGGCATCACATTCACATATTGCTTTACCCTAGACAAGACCTCCAGCTGTTGCAATGTAGGAAACACTACTATGATATAGCACCTTTGGTATAACCTTAGAAATGTAAAAATATAAATCTGAAATATAATGATCTAGGGAAAGCAAATAACATTATTACCATCTCTCTAATTTTTCAAATTAAATAAAACTAAAAATATGCTAAAATATTTTGAAAGCCCTTTCAAAACACTCATGTTAATTTCTGAACATATATTTTTCAGTCATTTGAGTACCATATTATTATTATTATTATTATTATTATTATTATTATTATTATTATTATTATAACTGTTACCGTTCTCCTATGTCTCTCTGATTGTGTTTGCCCAAGGCTGGGAAACAGTGAGGATTATATTTATTCTGAATGTTACATGACATAACTGGTTACTGAAACCTGCAATGTACTGTCTTTGCTTTTGTAATTGATTCATGGCTTGCTGCATTTGACCCTGCACTAGGGAAAGTGGCTTCACAAAGTGGTGAACAGATACATAGAGGTCCCACAAAAATGAGAAAGTAAATAAAAAAACAATCAGAATGCATCATAAACACAAAACAGGAAAGCTGAAACATAAACAGAAAAACATCATGTGTTTTATAAAAATATATACAGTCAACATATATACAAATATAGTACAGTATACTGTACTACACCTGGTGGTGCACAAAAAATAGCCTTCAAATCAAGTAGTACATTCTGACATAACTATCGCAACACACATATCTGTTGTGTTAACTGCACATTGATTGACTTAGGGGAATTCTTTACAAATTACCTGCATTATCAGCAACCTCTGGAGTATAGATAGATAGATAGATAGATAGATAGATAGATAGATAGATAGATAGATAGATAGATAGATAGATAGATAGATAGATAGATAGATAGATAGATAGATAGATAGATAGATAGAACTTAATTTATCATACTTATAGGACTAGGGGTACCCCACTTCATAAGCAATTGTTACATTTCTTTTGAGTACTCAAGCTTGTTTCACAAATACCTCATATGAGTACAGCTTCACAGTGTAAAAATGCTGTTTCAATGAATGAGGCATATCCTCTATCCAGCATGCATAAAGATAACAAAGCTAACACACTGAAACAAAATGAGCACGGAGACTTTTTAAACTAACTAATACCCAGGGCGGGGCTTACTTTTTTTGCAGCATGTTATACTTCTTCTTTTTCTTTTGGCCGCTCCCATTAGGGGTTGCCACAGCGGATCATCTTGTTCCATTTCTTCCTTTCCTCTCCATCTTGCTCTATCACACCCATCACCTGCATGTCCTCTCCTACCACATACATAAACCTTTTCTTAGGCCTTACTCTTTTCCTCTTGCCTGGCTGCTCTATCTTTAACATCCTTCTCCCAATATACCCAGCATTTCTCCTCTTCACATGTCCAAACCATCTCAATCTCGCCTCTCTGACTTTGTCTCCCAACCGTCCAACCTGAGTCGACCCTCTACTGTACTCACTTCTAATCCTGTCCATCTTCGTCTCACCCAATGCAAACCTCTGCCACCTCCAGCTCCGTCTCCTGCTTTCTGGTCAGTACCACCGTCTCCAACCCATTTAGCAAAGCTTGTCTCACTACCATCCTGTAGATCTTCCATTTCTTGCTGATAACTGTCTGTCACAAATTACTCCTGACACTCTTCTCCACCCATTCCACCCCACCTGCACTCTCTTTTTCACCTCTCTTCCACAATCCCCATTACTCTGTACAGTTGATCCCAGGTATTTAAACTCATTCACTTTCGCCAGCTGTACTCCCTGCATCTTCACCATTCCACTGACCTCCCTCTCATTTACACACATGTATTTCGTCTTGTTCCTACTGACCTTCATTCCTCTTCATATCTCTACCTCTCCAGGGTCTCCTCAACCTGCTCCCTACTCTCACTACAGATCACAATGTCATCTCATAGTCCAAGGGAACTCCTCTCTAATCTCCTCTGTCAACCTGTCCATCACCATTGCAAATAAGAAAGTGGCTCAGAGCCGATCCCTGATGTAATCCCACCTCCATTGTGAATGTATCCGTCACTCCTACCGCAAACCTCACCACTGTCACACTTCCCTTGTACATAACCTGTCAACTCTTACATACTCCTCTGACACTCCCGACTTCCTCATACAATACCACAACTCCTCTCGAGGCACCCTGTCATATGCTTTCTCCAGGTCCACAAAGACACAATGCAACTCCTTCTGGCCTTCACTGTACTTCTCCATCAACACCCTCAGAGCAAACAATGCATCTGTTGTGCTATTTTTTGGCATGAAACCGTACTGCTGCTCCCAAATCATCACCTCCCTTCTTAACCTAGCTTCCACTACACTTTCCCATAACTTCATGCTATGGCTCATCAATTTTATCCCCCTGTAGTTACTACAGCTCTGCACATCCCCCTTATTCTTAATGCAGCATGTTACACATGGTGGCTTAACGTCTGTTTTTTTTTACCATATTTAACAACAACAATAAGTGAACATACATACCAATTCCTACAGTATGTTCATGGCCAACAATCTGGCATGTAAGTGCTATGAACAGATTGACATGCAGTTTGAACAAGAAAGATATAGATTAGTCAAAGTCAGTGCCTTGAACTAACAGGGAACCAGAAAACCATAAAGAGAAGCAAACATATCCAAAGCATTAGACTAAATTAAAACTTACAAGCAAAACAAAATTCTGAAGCCACATTAGAATCTTGAGACCTAAAAAAATAAATACACGCGCACGCAAAGCATTTTTCAAGAAATCCAAAACCTAAGATACAGGAGCTGCATCTTAAATAGTTGCCACATGATGAAATCACGTGTCACAAAGACAGCAGTCTCATGGAAATGTTAGCAAACACCCACATAATGACAAATCTTGCATGAAGTGAAGAATTTCACAATGAAATCTTGCTCCAAAATGTTGATGCAATGACATCATCATATGGTAAAAATAAATAAATGATCAAGAACCCACATTATATTTAAAAATAATTGTTGGAATTTTCACAATTAACAAAAACAATAACATTCATGAATAATATATCAACAGGCAGAATAACACAGTTATACAACAGTTAGATGAATGTAGAGTTAGTGCGTCATGCATAAAACTTGCTTATGCTCAGAAACGTGCAAAAGCTATTTCTTATGCAAAAGTTTGGATTTATAAAACACAAACTTGGCATGGAAATTGTCATAATGTTACGGTAAGTTTTGATCATCTGTAAGTCCTATATAGACTTTCTTAGCTATTACAGGCAGCAGGACAATGAAGTGAAAAGAACATCTCATTTCATTGCATATTTCATTGATGCATCTGATTTCGATGTTCTTCGACTAATTATATCACAGGTAACTGACATTTGCATATAGTATGCTTAATAAAAACTGCCTTAGCGTGTAGCCTGTCTATTTTGTCTCTAAAAGGGTAAGCTATGTGTTGTATAGCATAAATGGCAAAAGGAAGTTTTCTGGGATTGTGATGATTATACTTGGATCATGATGATGACTAGCTTATAAGCCGATTTAGACTTCCTAGAGCTATTCTCTTTGAGTTTAGTGCTGAATTGCAGAGTAAAGTACAGGTTATTCACAACCATAGGGTATTTGCCGACATGCCACTTTTCAGTGTGAACTGGCTGACCGATCAGAAAATCTTGTAGTCACCGATGTTACCTAGATGCATGCAAAATATTTACCACGAGCAAGATGAGATATACAGTACAGGCCTACTGTAATCAGTGCCATTTCCTGCACACTTGTTGCAATAAAGACACCATCACAGAATGAACTTTATTTTGTAAACAGATGTTATTTTCATTCAATTAATACACAACTAATATGTGATGCCCAAATGTGTCTGACTAACACTGTCGTGTGGCAACACAGTTCCTTTATTTTATCAAATAGTAGTTGTGGGAGGCAGACTTCAGGTTCATTCTATGTGTTATTATTGGTGTCTTGGTAAGTAACCCTAATTGGCAAGTTTGCAGTTAAGTTCAGTACATTAAAATAACTTGTATAATCTTTCTTTCAGGTGTTAGTGGGTACATCACAAGAGAGGAGATATATTGAAAGGCACTCTCACACTTGATTGGTGATAGAGCAGGTTGCTGGTTTATTGAAAGGCCTATGGCAGTGTTTGGACTTGGTCGGTAGCACACTGCTGTGCAGCCACACAAAGATTTCCCGCACTGTGATGGCTTGTGTAGTACTGCACAGCATAGCACAGAAACATGGTCCACCTCAGGACATCAAGACAATAGTGATTCAAAATGTTTGAATGTTGTACATTGAATATTAAGAGACTAGTATTGTAACACTGACATTTTCTTGGAAGAATTATTCAGTTTTTTTACAAGTTTAATAAGAATGTTCTTAATGTCAAACATTTCTGCACATATAACACGCTTCAATTCAGGCTGTGTACTGGCGGCAGTCTGTGAACTGCATGATGGTACATTAATATTACTCTCTATACCCAGTTGTTCCCACTTGTGTTGCTTTTTTTCTTCTATTAGTGACTCTGGCAGAAAGACCAAAAAGGGCTTTTTTGCGACGCTCCATTTAAGTCAGTTCTACAAGAGCCTTTTTTCACTCTTTATATCCATGGTGTGCAGTAAAGAGTTCACTGAGGAACATAGGAAAATTTGCAGTGTCAGGTAATTAGATCGGGAATGTTCAAAACAGTCATTTTTATGCCATATATGGTTACTGATACATGGTGGTAGGAAGTGGGTAAAAGCGCATGCACATGTGCATAGTTTTAAGTTAATTTCAGATTTATAAAGGATTTTTTTGTACATATGCTACTTTTGCCTTTCAAGAGAAAGTACATTTTTAATATGGAATATAACCATGGTTTTTATACATGAGCCACCTGATCTTTTAGTTCTTTGCTTCGGTATGGGAAGACTGTTTATTGAAAAAGAAATTGAAAAAGTAGTAATAATAAAAAAAGACTCAAATTGCTTGATGTGGTTGATTGTTTGTTTATATGTGCTTACAAGCTCCCAAATAAGCCTTAATTTCTGTGTGTCTCTTTGACTTTAATGTTTTTCTTGATTCCAGGTCTCCCTTTGTTTTGATGTATTGGTAGTGGGTGACGATTTGTAACAGACTTTATTAGATAGATAGATAGATAGATAGATAGATAGATAGATAGATAGATAGATAGATAGATAGATAGATAGATAGATAGATAGATAGATAGATAGATAGATAGATAGATAGATAGATAGATAGATAGATAGATAGATACTTTATTAATCCCAAGGGGAAATTCACATACTCCAGCAGCAGCACACTGATACAAAAAAAAAAAAAAAAAGACAACTACTTTGAATAATGTTAACGTTTAACCCCCCCCCCCACCGGGTGGAACTGAAGAGTCGCATAGTTTGGGGGAGGAATGATCTCCTCAGTCTGTCAGTGGAGCAGGGCAGTGACAGCAGTCTGTCGCTGAAGCTGCTCCTCTTTCTGGAGATGACACTGTTTAGTGGATGCAGTGGATTCTCCATAATTGATAGGAGCCTGCTGAGCGCCCGTCACTCTGCCACGGATGTCAAACTGTCCAGATCCATGCCTACAATATAGCCTGCCTTCCTCACCAGTTTATCCAAGCGTGAGGCGTCCTTCTCCTTTATGCTGCCTCCCCAGCACACCACTGCGTAGAAGTGGGCACTAGCCACAACCGTCTGATAGAACATCTGCAGCATCTTAAATCAGATGTTGAAGGACGCCAGTCTTCTAAGGAAGTATAGCCAGCTCTGTCCTCTCTTGCACAGAGAATCAGTATTGGCAGTCCAGTCCAATTTATCATCCAGCTGCACTTCCAGGTATTTATAGGTCTGCACCCTCTGCAAACAGTCACCTCTGATGATCATGGGGTCTAGGAGGGGCCTGGGCCTCCTAAAATCCACCACCAGCTCCTTGGTTTTGCTGGTGTTCAGGTGTAGGTGGTTTGAGTCGTACCATTTAACAAAGTCCTTGATAAGGTTCCTGTACTCCTCCTCCTGCCCACTCCTGATGCAGCCCACGATAGCAGTGATGTACTTAATCTAGCAGTTTGTCAAGCAAAAAGGTTTTCTAATCTCTTTATACCTAAATCTATCATGTCAGACTTATCGAAGCGTATTAGGGCCACAGAGAAGAAAAAAAAAGTTCAGACACAGTGAAGAAAAAAAGAGTGTATGTTGAGAATAAAGTCAACATGTTGACATTTTCACTTTATTCTCGACATTTCCACTTTATTCTCGCTGTTTATATCGAGATTAAAAGTCGACATTTCCACTTTAAACCTTTGCTTTTCCTCACTCTAGTTTAACTTTGCCATGTCGTAAACTTCATTTTAAAATCAATGTTTAATTTACTAGATTTTCTCAAACCCCATTATAACTAATGTAGAATATTAAAAACTTTGTAATAAGTGTTCCCCGACCCAGTTGTCAATCCCTACGTGCTTCTTAAACTGACTTCCTCTGCACAGGCAGCGATTGCTACACAAAATACATTCACTTTATGGTATTCTTTCTCTCTGAACATTTAGAATGCTAAGATAAATACTTGATATCATTTTCATGATGAACTGCATTAAAGCATGTATTAACCATGTAGAGGGGGCACGATGGCATGGCGGTAGTGCTGCTCCCTCGCAGAAAGGTGTCCCCAGGTATATATTCAGTGTAGAGAACCTTTATGTCAGGTGTGACGAGGCTCCAAAAAGATGGGATGTATGAATGGGTATCGCACTGGTTTAACTGAAATATTGTGTAAACGTTGGGTTTCTGAGCTAGTCGTTGGAGACCCAAAAAATAGAATTCAATGGATGTTCATCTGAGGGGGGTTTCTTTACTGCAGGAATGTTGTCTCTGTCAAATGTACCAAATCCAGCAAAGTCAGTGCAGCTCTACATGAATTTAATGTAATTTATTTATACACAGACACTGATTTCAATCCAAGAGGTTACAGGTGTGATCACCCCCTTAATTAAGCTTAATTTGAAGCTATGTTTATCAGCTTGTGTGCATATTATCAGCCCCAACATTCATGGGTATGTAAACTTTTGATCAGGTCCATGTGGGTGATTTCGGTTATCATTATGATTTAAAAAGGGCACACATAATATGTGATAATAAATTGCCAATCAACCACAACATTAAAACTACTGGCAGTTAAAGTAAATACAATGAATATTTCATTACAAGGGCACATGCCATAGTGTGGTATACATTAGGCAGCAAGTGAACAATCATCTCTTGAAGGTGATGTATAGGGAGCAGGAGAAATGGGCAACCATAAGAACCCTGAGTGACTTTGACAAGGGCCAGCTTGTGATGGCTAGACAACTTAGTGATTGCATCTCCAAAAAAACAGGTCTTGTGAGATGTTCCCAGCATGCAACGGTTATTACTTACAAAAAGTCGTCCAATGGGTTCCTAAAGCTCACTGATGTGCGTGGGGATCCCACATCAAAGCTACTGTAGCACAAAATGCTGAAACTCTTAATGTTGGCAATGCATTGCAGCTTGCTGCATATGGAGCAATTTAGCCACCAACTGGTCCACCACTGAAAAGTGCCTATAATGGGGACATGAACATCCAAACTGAACCAATACAGCAATGGAAGAAGGTGGCCTTGCCTTATGAATCACATTTTCTTCTAGACCATGTGCATCTAGAGCCAGGTGCATATGTGTCATTTACCTGGGAAAGAGATGGCAGCAGCATACAGTATGGGAAGGAGGCAAGCCAGTAGAAGTAGTGTATTACTCTGGGCAATGTTCTCCTGGGAAACCATAAGTCCTAGTATGCATGTGGATGTTACTTTGACACATACCACCTACCTAAAGACTGCTGCAGACCAAGTACATCCTTTCATGGAAACGGTATTCCTATATGGCAGTGGCCTCTTTCAGCTGGATAATTCGACCTGCCATACTGCATAAATTGTTTAGGAATGGTTTGAGGAACATGACAAAGAGTTCAAGGTGTTGACTTGGCTTCCAAATTCACAAGATCTAAATCTGACTGAGAATCTGTGGGATGTGCTGGAAAAACAAATCTGATCTTCGGAGGCCCCACCTTCTATCTTACAGGACTTAAAGGATCTGCTGCTAATGTCTTGGTGCCAGACACCACAGCACATCTTCAGAGGTCTGATGGAGTCCATGTTTTGACAGGTCAGAGCTGTTTTGGCCTTATGAGGGGGATCTACATGATAATACGTGTGTGGTTTTAATTTTGTAATATATATGTATATACACAATATAGTATATATTGTGACGTGTACACTGCCCCGCCGCGCAATGCTTCCTGCTTCAACAGCACCTCGTCCCACAGTAGAGTGTTCGTCGGCCATAGAACACTCTTCACCATAATAACGAGTTCGCTCACAGCTCTCTGCGCAGAGCGTACGTTGACCAGGGACCAATCGCCAATATTGGGGGGGGGGGGATTTTAATTCTGGCAATGACCTGGCCCACTTTCTCTTTGTCCCCTCCCCTTCAGGACAATCCTATCCCAATCCCAGATCCGCAGGCACAGGATCAAACTGAGGAGGAGGATTACCAGTACCTGGACTGAACGAGGGAGCTGAGCCAGAATGACTAATGAAGTCACTACTTGCTTGCTGTGTTTGTGTGTTATAGAGTGGTACCTCCTGCCTCAATAAAAATGCTTGCTGTTCCTGTTTGAGGCTGTTAATAAAACTGATCATTCTGAAGACTGTGACTCAGCCTCCTGTTTTTGGGGTGTAAGACAGTGACTCACGCGTCACAATATATTTATGCAGACATGGTTGATAGTACCTAGATATGAAGATCCACTATTTCAAGGCAATATTCATTTCAAGTTACATCTCTCTTTGAACAGCTTGATGTCCTGAGTTACCCTTCATGTGGAATTTATATGCTTGCTCTTTCCATGTTTGCGTTGGTTTCATTCCACAATCCAAATACATGCCATTGGGTTAATTGGTGACATTAAATTGCCTCTGTCATGCACATTAATTATTTATTTAGGTTCCGTAGTGGACTGACACAAAGATCAATGAAAACACAGTATTTTTTTCTATGAGTGTTGATGCTCTGTCTTCTGCATACCATCAGATCTGTGCAATTCTGTTCAGCTTTGTTAGAAGAGAAAATATTTTTTTAGCACAGTTCACCCTATTTGTTTCTGTTTTGTGCATTATTGATTCACAAAAACAGGCTCTACAGTCTGTTCTGTTCATCTGTCAATATGTACTGAAATCTGTCAAAGTGCACAATGCATGACTTACATTCTCAGACTGTCTTATTGTAGCTTTAAATGGGAATTTGCCTGGCTTCTGCTGTGTTACACACACAGTACTGACACACTTGTTTTGTAAGCTACTCAGAATCACAATTAATTAGTCTTACTTAAGAGTCAACATGTAATTATTTTCATTAGTAACACGAATAAAGATTATATGCTAATCTCACTAATGCAAGGCTTCCTGTTTTCCACATGGAGTAAAGCATTAGTCTATGTACATTTATTTCAATTGAAAATTATTTAGTAAATAATGAGTATACTATAACAGGTGAACATATGGAAAAAATCTTAATAAAAAATGATAAAATATCTTTAAATCAGTTACCAAACATTTTTATTATGGTTAACATAAATATCATTAATTTAGTTGCTGACTCTTCATAATGTAATAAATAACTTTGGAATGTTATGATTTAAAACTGTTACTGATTTCCACACAAATTCTTCAAAGAAGGTGCCTGGCTTGTTTTTGAAAGTATGACTCCAAAAGTTATGACACAGTAATGTTAGCCAGCATGCTGTCTATTATATTCCACACTAATAATAACAAAAGTTCAAGAATCTAGACTAATAATCAGAAGGTATTTATATGTGTCATTTTGTTTGAGACTGTCAGCGTTTAGTTTTCCGAGAAATGGTGCAAATGCAGATAAAAGATACATTGTTACCAATTCAAATTAAACACAATTATTTGCAACTTTATGGGGCTGCACGCAATGCTTCCCCATTTATGGTATTTGAGAGCTACATTTTGTACTAAAAGGTTATACAGTACACTTGGAAGCTGGTCAGGACAAAGATATATCTGGGAAGCACTTGTTTGGGGATCTGATACGAAATAAACACACAGAGAAGTCTGTTCTGATGAGATATTGTCCAGATACTGAAAAGCTTTTGGAAAATATTATCATGATTCTTCACGACTTTACTTTAAAATAATAATAAAAAGACAGTTATGTAAAAATAGTAAGTTTTTTTTTGTAGTATGTTCATGCCTATAGATTGTTTAGTTAAATTATAGATGTAACAAATTCTATAGGAGTTGTGCAACACTAAAGACTGTAAAATACCTCATTTTAGGACTGCAATATTGGCGTGATGGTGAGGTTTATGTGCTCCAGGGATCTTTAGACTTTGCTTCCATACGTCTCGCACTACTGATTGTTTAACTCTTAGTGAATTTGATCTATAGGAAAGGGCCAGACAATGAACAACTGAAACAATTCTCATTATGATTTACATAATATCGAAAAGAACCTCTGGACTCACACCTGATACACTTAAATTAAACAGGCTCATCCCAAAGCCAAGTCTAGTCACAGTGTGTTAGGCCAGTAGCATATTATATGACTTTAAGTCAGAGGGAATGCCAGACTTGACTGCAGTTGTTGACCTTGTCACCTTGAGGATGTCAATTACATGATTAGATATTGCAGGAGATGCCAAATTTCACAACTCTATTACAATTTTCCAGCATGTGCTGCCTGACAGGTCTGATGTCTGTAAGAATGTTTTCCAGGCATAGTGAGTATAGCTGCAGTCTCACCCCTTTTTAATCCATTCCTTCCATTCTGCCGTGGTACAACAAACATAAGACATCAGACAGATGAGCCCCTCTTCTGCTTGTATAATCCAAAACAACTGCTTTTCATATTCTTTGAGTCTACATTCTATACCTTGTACTTCAGGGTTAGTGCTCATTGGTCATCAACTCTCACATACACACACAAAAGCCCACCCTCTACAACTACAACAATTTATTCAGGGAAAGTCGTAGATCAGTTTGGCTGAGTCGCTGAGTAAGTCAAACTACATGACTGTCCCCAATTCACTTAGATAATGTAAATCAAATCTGTGACCGGAAATCTACAGATATACTAGACCTTGACAAATGCAACCAGCTGCAAATACATCAAAGGTGACAGTGACACCTGTTGCTCTATAAACCTGTCAGGCTACTTAATTCAGCAACCCATGTTTGTACCTCAGCACTATCATCTCAAAGAAGATTGGCACTGGGTGGGAGAGTGACACCCTGAGTAAATTCCTCCGCATAGAGTAAAAAATAAAAAGTGACACAGAACATTAATTTACTAAAACCCTTGGTAATTATAATGTGCCTTAAGGCTTTCATAAATGGTTTAACTAACTTCTGTGCATTGTATTTCCATTACAATCAGACCTTATAATTGGTGGTCGTTAATGTCATATCTCTTAACTTGAGATACACCAGCTGGTGTGGACATATTTACAAGTCATTCTTTGTAGAGTTGTATTTTTCAAGTGTGTACTGGTGGACAAGAAGTTCACATCAGTTGCAGAAATTACTTTTTCTGGCACAGATCTAATAATTCAGAGTACTTATCTTTTTTAGAAATGGTGGATTGAGTGCCTGAAACTGCAACAGCTTCTACTTCAGTTTTTTTTTTTTTTTTGTAGGCTTAAACAATTTTTGTAGTGAATGATAAAAACACCTGGTGCCTCATTTCGAGCTGTGTGCTGAACTGGTTCCCGGCTTTACAAAATCAGACTTTAGGAATTGTGCTCTACCTGCTCCTTTGCAAGTTCTGCTCACTCTCGGGTTTTTAGACACAACCTGAACTTGCTGACAATCGGGTATTTCACAATCATCACTGAGTTGTGCCATGCCAGCTGTATGGGATGGTATTATCCTCTTGTCATCCTGATATAAAAGATTTCCTTACACTGTGGTTGAACTGGGAAACATCAAAGCGCAATTAGCAGCAACGTCTGTTTTTCCAAATGTAATCGCAGCGGTCAACTGCACGCATGTTGCTATTGCAACGGCACTGAACAAGTTACATCACCCAGGGATGAATCACCAAAAGAATGAGCTGGCATTATATCATCTAAAGCAGAAGAGCCTACAAAAACGGCAACTCCATACAGTCGCAAGTGCTTTTTCCAACTAGTGCAACAAAAGGCAAGGATTCCTTTTAGGGATAGCGAGTCACCTCAAAGAGCCATGTAAAGGGCACAGAATCTATCTGTTGTGGCATTTGGTGCCAACAGAACACTGTAAAGGTTTGCTTATGTAAATAGAAAGCATTTCCACTCAATGTGTTGCTCTATAGTCCACAGAAAGTGTGTCGCATTGTGCAACCATGTAACATGCTGCATAATGTGACACACAATCGTGGCTTGCCCATTCCTGAATAGATGCAGTATGATGAATCTGACCCTGACCCACCAAATGATCAGCCAAATCGGAGAGCATTACAATTTTTAGCAAAATGTAAAAACAGGTAATCAGATACAGCATTTACCCAATTCATTTAATTTGTGGTCAGTACCACATATTACATACTAGCAAAATACCCGCGCTTCGCAGCGGAGAAGTAGTGTGTTAAAGAGGTTATGTAAACATATATATACATAAACATATATACTTATATACATATCTACATATACACATATCTACATATATACATATATATATATATATATACATATAGACATCCACATATATATACATATATCAACATATATATACACATACATATACACACATACATACATACACACACATATATATATATAAATATATATATATACACATACAGACACATATATATATATATATACATATAGCAAAATACCCACGCTTTGCAGCGGAGAAGTAGTGTGTTAAAGAGGTTATGTAACCATATATATACATAAACATATATACATATATATACATATCTACATATACATATATATATACATACACACATCCACATATACATATATATATACTAGCAAAATACCCGCGCTTCACAGCGGAGAAGTAGTGTGTTAAAGAGGTTATGTAAACATATATATACATAAACATATATACTTATATACATATCTACATATACACATATCTACATATATACATATATATATATACATATAGACATCTACATATATATATACATATATCAACATATATATACACATACATATACACACATACATACATACACACATATATATATATATAAATATATATATATACACATACAGACACATATATATATATATACATATAGCAAAATACCCACGCTTTGCAGCGGAGAAGTAGTGTGTTAAAGAGGTTATGTAACCATATATATACATAAACATATATACATATATATACATACCTACATATACATATATATATATACACACATCCACATATACATATATATATATATATATATATATATACATATACAAATTTACATATCTACATATATATATATATATATATATATATATATAGATATAAATATAGACATACATATATACATACATACATTCACATATATATATATATATATATATATATATATATATAGCAAAATACCCGCGCTTCGCAGCAGCGAAGTACTGCTTTAAAATTTTAAATAATAAACTGAGGGAAATTATACCAATAATTATTTGTTAAGGATCTCTTTGTATACCATGTTGTCAGTTCGCCCCTCCGGTTGTAATATGACCAAGTTGTGCGCTGAGCTTACTCTTGAGCATGCAACGTATACTTGGCCATGTGAAAAGCAAATCCAGAACAGCAAGATCGCGACAGCTGCGGAGCTCAGCTCGGAGCGAAATGAAGTGAATGAAATGAGGTGAATGGGAGGTGAGATGATCACGTGACTCCAACACCCGCCTTAACTCTCCATCCGTCCACAAACACACAAACACAGTCTCTCGGATCCCAACTCTCGTTTATATATATAGATAAATAGCAAAATACCCGCGCTTCGCAGCGGAGAAGTAGTGTGTTAAAGAGGTTATGAAAAAAAAAAGGAAACATTTTAAAAATAACGTAACATGATTGTCAATGTAATTGTGTTGTCATTGTTATGAGTGTTACTGTCTTTTATATATATAATATACACACACACACACACATAAACATATATATACATATACATATATATATACATATCTACATATACACATATCTACATATACATACGTATATACACATATACACATCCACATAAACATATATATACATATACAAATTTACATATCTACATATATATATATATATATAGACATACATATATACATTCACATATATATATATATATATATATATATATAAACTGTATATACATATATATATATATATATATATATATATATATATATATACTGTATATACATTATATATATATATATACTGTATATATACATATCTACTTAGTGGCTCCTGTATTTAGGATATAGCAGGTTGGATAATGGACGGATGGACATTTGTATGCATAGCCCCATTTGCCCGTTTTCGTTCTTTCTTCAGTGATATTTCAGCAAACCCGGAGCTTGTCAGTTCAAATCGTGGTACTGACACCACTGTGTGACCCTGAGGAAGTCACTTCACCTGCCTGTGCTGCAAAAAACAAAAGTCATGTAACAAATTGTACCTCAGATGTTGTAAGTTGGTGGAATAAAGGCGTAAGTAAAATAGATAAATATGTATTATACACATAGGAACTATTCATTTATTTTCAGTTAAGTCATCTTTAGCAAACTTTTATAAATGAGGGTTTCTGATTTTTAGATAGTGCAAACTGTTTCTTCTTCATTGACGTTTTCTTTTGGAGAGCTTTTTTCATTTCATTGAAAATGAAAGCAGCAGCTGCCAAAATATGTAGCTTTCTTATTAATTTTTCAACATTGTGTAAAATAAATGTATAAAGTAACATAAAAGGTTTAAATACTGGTTATCTTTTACACTAAAATATTACTAAAGAGATACAAAAAAAGTAAAATGGATATGTTCTTTTTCTTTAAGGAGAGTAAATATTACTGAAGAAAGAAAAAAAAAATTAAACAGCCAAATGGGGCTATGCATACGAACTTAAAAGGTTTAAATAAAACAGAAATATATATTTTATTTTTACTTGCTTAACTTGTGGAGGGTATATCCTGTAGCAAAGCCCTAACTTTTTTCGTGAAAGCCCGTTTCAGTCAATAAGTCTTAAAAAAAACGTGTAAAGATATTGACAATAAGCTAAGTCATCTGCAGCAAAGTTTTATAAATGAGGGTTTCTCCTTTTTAGACAATAAGCTACGCAAACCCAGGAAGACATGGAATCGTTTAAATCAAGTATCATTACATCTTCCTTTCTTAAAGAGAAGTAAGGCAGTACTTATAAGCTTACATATTTATATATAGACATACATATATATATATATATATATATATATATATATATATATATATATATATATATATATATATATATATATATATAATATCTCTGAAGCCGTGCAAGCACACTCGAGAATGCAACGTATAGTTGTACAGAAGAAAAGCAATCTTGCCTCAAATAAATGGCAACCTTTTGTAGGTCTATGAAGTTAATTTAAACTTTAGGTTTACACGGTGCTTTCTTTCCGAAGTACCTGCACTCATGAATATGTCTGTATGTGTCAGTCGGTCAAATCCACGCGCTTCACACCGGCGAAGTACCGCTTTTAAATTTTTATTAAGAAGAAAATAAAACGTTTTTAAATTGAGGGAAAATATACTAATAACAGTTTGTTAAGGATCAGTTTTTTTGTGAAGCTGCCTTTACTCGAGTGATCACTTCGACCTGACTTGGTGGCCAAGTATAAGCTTTACCTGGAAGTAACCACCCATACAATCAGATTGTGAATCAGACTACGAATGCCGTGAATGTAATTACACACTCACTGCACTTGCTTACGGTAATCGAACCTCGGACGTCAGCACTAGAGGGGCTTAGCAGCGGTTAAGTATTGCTTTTAAATTTTAATTAAGAACAAAAGAAAACCTCAGAGGTTCGATTCTCGAAAGGGAGTGAAGTGAGTGTCTGGTTACCTAGCAGGTAACGCTTATGGTCGGACAGCAAGTGACATAACATCAGCCACGGTGCCTTCAGTTGTGAGAAGCAGATCATAGAATGATTGAAAATAGTTTTGCATTTACCTTTTTAGTAAAAGGCGAGCTTTTAAGCCTGAGAAATCACCCCGTAAATGCACATGTTTAATTGCACATGTGTTAATATGTATGGTTACACAGTATTAAAAGACAGTGAAGAACGTGATTTACCTTTGTTCCCGCGTTTGATAAAAGGCGAGCTTTTAAGCCTGAGAAATCACCCCGTAAATGCACACGTTTAATTGCACGTGTTAATATGTATGCTTACACAGTATTAAAAGACACTCAAAAATTAACGTCATTTACCATCAGCCACGGTGCCTTCAGTTGTGAGAAGCAGATCATAGAATGATTGAAAATAGTTTTGCATTTACCTTTTTAGTAAAAGGCGAGCTTTTAAGCCTGAGAAATCACCCCGTAAATGCACACGTTTAATTGCACATGTGTTAATATGTATGCTTACACAGTATTAAAAGACAGTCAAAAATTAACGTCATTTACCTTCGTTCCCGCGTTTGACTCGTGCTGTAAATCTCTTCCTTGTTTTTAGGTCACATGATTACGTAGGAGGCGTGATGACGCGATACGTGACTCCGCCTCCTCCATTACAGTATATGGACAAAAAATATGTTCCAGTTATGACCATTACGCGTAGAATTTCGAAATGAAACCTGCCTAACTTTTGTAAGTAAGCTGTAAGGAACGAGCCTGCCAAATTTCAGCCTTCCACCTACACGGGAAGTTCGAGAATTAGTGATGAGTGAGTCAGTCAGTCAGTCAGTCAATCAGTCAGTCAGTCAGTCAGTGAGTCAGTGAGTCAGTGAGGGCTTTGCCTTTTATTAATATGTATAGATATTCCTTAGATCATTGGCCACATCTCTTACAGTAGCCATCATTTTCTGACTCCAAAAAAGCATCTGTCAGCACATGGCAGATGGTCGGCCAGCGGTTTCCGAGGCAGAGGATGT
Organism: Erpetoichthys calabaricus; assembly: GCF_900747795.2. Taxonomy (NCBI): domain Eukaryota; kingdom Metazoa; phylum Chordata; class Cladistia; order Polypteriformes; family Polypteridae; genus Erpetoichthys; species Erpetoichthys calabaricus. The sequence continues at coordinate 227,431,236 of NC_041397.2, read as the reverse complement.
GTGAGCAGCCAGCACCCAAAGATGTGCTGGGCATGGCAGCACTATTACTGCCTGGACTCGCATCCTCGGCACATAGGATATTATGCTTTTGTAATATTGTCTGAAACAGAATAAACAGATGGTGGACTGTGACTTGCCTTTTCACATTGACTTTGATATCTGACCACTTCTTTTTTATTTCAGGAAATGTATGACTTTATGAACTTGAACTTTAGAGTGTCTCTGCCACGCTGCATTACTCCATCATTGCCTCCACTTTGCATTCACTGACATTCTCCTTTTTTCCATATGCTTTTGCCATTGTCTTTTAACAAAGCACTGAATGGAAGGGGCTATTTATATTGATTTGCATATTCAGATATGAAATATTCTGTGAGGAGTTCATGTAGGGCTGCAGGCGCTTGCACATGTGATAAATTTAAGGTTCATCTCAATTTATAAAGGGGAATTGCGTGGAACTTGGCATATGCACAGTTTTATGCATCTGAATTTTTTTGTGCGTACACACATTTACAGGTTTTTTTCATATGCCATGTTTTAGTATGAATTCTATGCACGGCATTATACATGAAACCCCTGGAAAGGCATGTGATTTGTGTGGTGAATTACTATTGTACTTCTGTGAAAGCCAAAGATTAGTCCCAGCAAACATAATATTCAAAGACAAGTTTTCTTGTAAGTGTGCCACATATAAAGAGACACTTGGGCAAAAGGTCAGTGGTCAATTTTGAAGGCATGACATCAGAACTAGAGCTGTATATTCTACAGACTTGTTAGAGAGTGGTTTCAGAAGACAAAGACATACATTAGAACATAAGAACATGAGTTTGTAAGTTTAAGTTTGAAAGAAGGTACATCAAGAAGCTGCAAGACAGAGTAAGCTAGGTTAGGATTGTTTGCCTTTCAGTTGTTGGTGGTGTTTTAGCTTCAGTTTTTGTAAGTACTGCTACTTAATAAAGGGTATGTGCAGGTCAACGCAGGGGCACACGAAAGGTTCTTTGTTCCTGTACTAGCATTCAGGTAGAGCTGATTGCCTGCAAATTGGAGGTATTTAGCTTCAGAGTACTAACAAAGTATTTAAGGAGCTGTAGAGAAGAGTTGAGTCCAGTTTGAAAGATGGTACATCAGGAAAGGGCAGGACAGGGTAAGCTGGGTTAGGATTGTTTACCTTTGTTTTCAGTTGTTAGTAGTTGTGTTTTAGTTTTCATTTTTATACATATTAGAGGAGAGTGCTCCATGTGGAGTATGGTTATCAATATACACCCTTTAGGGTCTGTCCTTGTACTTGTCCTTATTTATATTAATGGCTCAGATTTTGGCATAGTTAGCAAACTTGTGAAATTCACAAATGACACTAAAATTGGAGGAACGGCAGACACTAAGGAAGCAAAAAAAAAATCAAAAAGATCTGGACATGTTTAATGTAGAAAAGTGCAAAGTGCTACATGAGTGCAAAAGGAATGTCAACTATAAATACAAAATTGGAGACACTGTCCGACAGGAAGTAACCTCTGGAAAGGAAATAGGGTTTTATTTTGACACAAATTTTTATTGTCTTAGCAATGCACAGAAGTAATTAGAAAGGCAAATAAAATGTTAGGTTATATTGTAAAAAATGTTGAATATAAATCGATGGACATTATACTTGGACTATATATTAGTGCAGGGGTTACCAAACTCTGTCCTGGGGACCCCCTGTGGCTGCAGGTTTTTGTTGTAATCGGCTTTTGTTTTTAATTGGACTCCTGGGCTGATTAAGTGAACTGTTATTTCCCAGATTCTGTATTTTGGGAACAATATACAAATTAGAAAACTAAGTTTGGTCATTTTTTTATTTAAAATCTACTAAGCAGTTATATTGGAATAATGTATTTTTTTTCTTTTTAACAATATTTTCATCTTGATTTTCATTCTGCATTTCCAGGTGTTCTAATTGTTTAGTTAATCCATTATTTACTAACTAGTGGGTCTGGCAGTTGCAGCCTTTCACTATTCAGTGTCATTTGTTGGGATGTCGCTCTGCTCGTCTTTAATTGACATTATTAAGATACAACGAAGGGAGCAAACTGCATAGAGAAAGGGCAAAATATAATGAAATCAACAAAACAAAGTTAAGCATTTAAATTTACACCAAACATAGAAATATTTCTAAATGTCTTATAAATGTAAAAAACATGCTGCTGTGCTTTTCTGAATGTTGAATAAGAGAAGAGAAAAAAAAAACACCAGCTAGATATCAGTTGTTGTCACTGATTATGAATCTGGCTTGAAGAAAAACCTGCAGCCACAGTGGGTCCCCAGGACAGAGTTTGAGAACCCCTGTATTAGTGAGACTGCATCTGAAGTATTGTGTGCAGTTCTGATTACAATACTACAAAAAAGTCTATCTATCTATCTATCTACTGTATCTAAAAGGCATATGAACACGTTGTGATGTGAAATTTTGCATACAAGTTGATAAATGTTTTGAATGTCTTTATTTGTAACTTAGGCAAAGCAATGTAATATTAGTGTTACATTAGTGAGAAGCATTTATGTTTACCCACTCCCCCCTTTTAGGAATGGGTCTCTTTGAATTTTACGATAGGGTTGGGGGGGAAGTGCCTCAAACCAGTTTGGCAAGTGTTTCTCTGCTAAAGTCTCTCTCTCATCCTCCACACAAAGCCAGACTGCCTAACTACCATGCTTTACCTTAACATATGGTTTTGGGGGCAGGTGTGAAGGTGTTCTATTCCCCCCATTGGTCTGAAGTATGGCTGTTTGGAACTGGCTTGTATCAGAAGCCTTTAAGTACAATGATGTCCTATTGGCTCTAGGGGTTGGACAGAGAATCCATAAATTTGCGCACTCCCTCACTCTATCTCTCTTACCAAACTGATGCATGAACTGAAAAAGACAAGACAATGAAGAGCACAGCTCGGCAGCCATATTGAGACAGGCATGCAGCCTGTTCTGAAGAAAGCTGACCACAAATGATGCCTTAACTGGAGACATTTTAAATAACTAACAAGTCTGTGTGCCGCCTGATACTACACATCACCATTTATCAGGTTGTATGGTTGCCAATATTCAAATGTACTTTCCATATTGTTATTATTTATGAATATTACCAATAATACATTGTTTAAATTGTAACTTACCTCCTGCTTGTTTTTTACTACACCTAATTGCCTGAGGTTATAGATGTAGAAGCAAAGGTGGGGAGAAGTTATATACTATAATACCTTATAAACAGTGGTAAGTCTGTGAGATCTGAGGCATTCTGACAAAGGCTACATATTAATAATACAAAATGGAAAGTAATTCAATATATTACTCTACCAAGACAAAACAGAACACTTGAAGCTATGCAAAAGATAGCAACCAAGTGTCTCCCAGAATTTAAGGGCATGCCACACTCTGAAGGACTCAGATAATTAAGACCTAACCCAGCTCTTCAAAATCATCAAAGGCATTGATAAAATAGATCCAGCAGAATTCTTCCAGTTTAAAAGGTGAAACATGCACTCTAGGACACCAGTGGAAATTAAGAAGAAGTGCATTTAAAATTGAAGTCTGGAAGCAATTAAATATGCAAAGTGTTATGGGACTCTGGAATAAACTACCAAGAAATGTATTTGAAGCAGAAACCTTGACAAACTTTTAGAAGTATCCAGATGAGATATAGGGACAGATTAGCTATTAGATAAACAAACAGGCTTGATGGACTGAATGGTCTCCTCTCGTTTGTCAAATTACTTACTGTACATTCTTATGTTCTTATGTAAAAGATTTAATTCGTCAGCACAGGCGTGTCTGAAGATTACTATGAGAAAACCAACCAGGAGCTGATAAATGCTTGGAAAGATGTAGTCAAATGGTAAGCAGAAACTGAAAATCATGAAGGAAAAAATCAGACTACGAAGACAAGAATTAAAGAACTAAGCAAAATATGGAATCAAAAAAGGACGCAAAGACAAAAACTACATATCAATCCTATTTCTATGGCCTGCTTAGAATTTAGCTATCTAAGCTAATTAATTTTAAAAGACAGAATCCACTAAGGAAAGAAGATTGAATATGCGCGAAATAGTGGGTCTGTGGCTAAACAGTAGTGGCTGTTTTTAAAAACAAAAATGAATTAGATAGCCGGCTCGATCTCCATGGGTGTGCATGCTTGTGCAGCTGTGGGAGGTTGGCGGAGAGACTGAGATAAAACACATTTGCTAGTGAAGGTGTGGTCTGTCTTGATTGTTCCATTGGCTTTCTGTGGTTCGCGACTGAGGTGCTGCACCCATGGAGGCTTATAAGCTGGAATGGCAGAAGGGGAAGCAAAGACAATGAAAGGAAAGAAAGAATGGAGGCTTGATGAGATAAAAGTGAAAGGAATGCAGAAGAGACTGTGCAAGGGTGAACAAGAGAGACAGAGACCAGAGAAAACAGGCAGCCAGGAGGAGAGGCCTCGTGAGAGTGTGCGGCTATTGCTTGGAGCTAAAGAGAGTCACTCAAACTGAGCGTTTTGGTGGAGTGGGGAGTGACACATGACTCGCTTCCTCGTATAGCCGGCAGCAGGAATCTGGGAGGCTCAAATGGGGAGTCCTATCCTCTTCCAGAAGCTCTCAAAGAAGAGTGGTAGGCATGGAGCCGACCTGGACCATCACAATATGTCATCCTCAATGACAGTCAAGATCATGTGACTACAGAAAGCAAGATAGTAACAGAGATTTACTTTCTCAATGTATCGTGAATCCAAAAATAAACCACAGGAGGCAATTTCTGGTAAATCAAAAACATAGATAAACCAAAAATATCCATCCATCCATCCATTATCCAACCCGCTATATCCATATTATAGCTGATTCCGTCAACAGTTCAGTCTTTTGCTCCCACCCCTCATCTAAAGCAAGACATGTCATTTATTTTGAAAAGCCTTTTTAATAACAACTGCTGAACTCAACTGTTAGTTTACTCAACATAAGACCACTGGAACCTGGATTTTGAGTGAGTGTTAGCACATTGATGAAGCTGTGACACTCATCTGCATTGAATTCTTAGCAAAGTTGCTGTTGCTGACTCCCTTGTGCTAACTTGCCTGACAATCATTAACATGATACAGTTGAAGATACTAACATCTTCTGTTTTGCTCATTTTCTCATTACATTGCATACACATACAGTACAAGATAAGTTGGTTACCTTTCTTGCTTAGCAAGTAACGCTAGTCTGCAAGTCTGCACATAAAAGTGAAATTCATTCTATGAAAGACATATATGAGTTTGCCATTGATTAAATTGCATTTTATTTAAAGCTTTTAATAATGTACATAATTAAGGATGCATTTTTATAATGGTATTTCATCAAGGACAAATATATGTGTATGATTCCCAATTTGGAAAAAAAACACCCATTCTGGTTCATGCCATGGAGCGCACTACACAATCTAAAAGAAAACAAGAAAGATTTGAAGTAACAATAGAAAAAGAAAAGGTTAAAAAACTACCAATTAGAAAACTTCAACCAAAAATTAATGGAGTATACCATAAATTAATAATTGCTGACCCCAATTGTGCTTCTATGTCAAAATGAATGTGCCTTTCATAACATCTGTAACAGACTGTCAGATTCCTGAAGTACTGGATATATTATATTGATTAATAAACAGCCTTCTATTTTATTGTTTAAGATCAAGAGCAGGACTAGCAGTGTGAGATCCTTAAATTATCAGTTTTCTTTCCTGCAGTACAAATATCTGGATTGCAATAACACACACACATATACACAAACAGAAACGTTTAGTCATTACTGTTGACAGCACACAATGCTCATAAAGAATCAAGATGCTGGTTCAAATCTTCTCAGTGAATCCTTACACTGGCTCAAGGCTGAAAGGGCATGGGCAGCACCCCTAGGGGAGCACGCTAAGCTGACAGGAATTGCTTGACACTCCACGCTACAGCAATCCTTTTGTCTGACAAGGCGCCCCATGGGCCTCATCAGGAGTGCTAGGGGTTTTGACAGGTTGGGATTGAGATCATCTCTCATTGGTCCTTTTTGCTACTCGGAGATCAAGAAGGGAAGCAAACAAAAAAGGTGTTCATTTTTATTATAATTATTATTTTCCTGTATATTTTTTCCATCTCAGCCCTGTCTACTAAAGCTAAATAAACACTAGATGTTTTAATTTGATTTCAGCACCATTTTAACTTCTGAAGGAAAGCAGGAACATATTATTATAGGCATTATGATAGAGCACCACAGTGGACTCATGTCACTCGTGTCACTATGAATGCTTCATGGAAGATGCTGCAGGGTAATTTTTAATTAATGCTCTTCTCTTTTTGTTGCAAGATATTACTATAAATGCACTAATTAGCTTTAAAAAAGCAACAAATTCTGTGGCCTTATTTAGATAATTAAAGAGGAATGACAAACCATTGTGAATTAAGCCTGAAGTATTTCACTTTTGTGAAACCATCTTCTTATCTATTTGCATTTTTTTCTGATACTTCCTACAATTTCTCCTTGTGATTTCTTTTATGACAGCTATGGAGTATGTTTGCTCTGGACCAATCTGCAATTTCAAAAATGCTTCTTAATCATGCAGAGTCCTTTCAGTTAAATAAAGCATGCACCCAAGAACATGAAATTACAAAGTAGTTCATTTGACACAGAAATCATGAAGCAGTTCTACACAAGCATCTGAGTTATGCAGTTGAACTGGAAACTTTGAAAGCTTTGAAAAGGTATCTGAATGCAATAGTGGGTTAACCTGATGTAAACAAACAAATATTGTGAGCTATGAGGTAAACAAACAAGCCTGATGGCAAACATCTTCTGCTGTTATGTTCCTCCTTTAGCACAAGTGAACTTCACTTTAAAAGTTCTTTAAACTGCATATTTTACCTACCACCACTCCTGTCTCGAATTCCTCAGTACTGGCGGATTTTGTCCCTCCATCCTTTATTAGCTAAAAAATCCTATTTGATGCACTGGTTTCTTCAGTGTTACTGGACAAGACTCATTATGCTCAATTCTTCCAGCAGCAAGCTAAGGCTTTTTGTCGCATGGAAGATTATTTCAGTCTGCCCTAGAGGCTTCTGTTTCAGGTGACTATAGTTCTTCTGCTAGTCCAAACACCTCGGGCCTCATTTATAAAGCTTGTGTACACACAAAAAGAGGCTCTAAATGTGTGTACACAGCCTCCCACACAAACATTGGGATTTATAAAAGAAAAACTGGCAGAGAAACATGCATATAGTTATGGTACCTCTGACCCATGTGTATGCAACATTTCGGAGAAACTGTGACATGACAACACCCTTGATCAAGCAGGGAAATGCAGCCAAACCAGCCAATGATGACTTGCACACATAATAATACATATCACTTAGCCATTCTTATAATGTGAATGACTTGACAAACACCTCAAAAACGATGAATATGATGTACAGATGCTATTTTAGTTCTCTTTTAAGACAGCTAATGCTACATATTTGCACTGATGAAGTTTTTTAGTTTTTCATCTTTTTATATCAACCTTCTGTTCTCACTTCTCTGGGAACTGGCCAACAATTGAACAGCATCTCAATCAAGGTTCACTCCATCATACCTGCTGCGGTGGAAAGCCATTAACCGACTGGTTCCAGTTTCCTCCGAATGTCAAAAGATATTTAGGTTAAGTGAATAGGTAACTCTAAATTGGCTCCAGTGTGTGTCTGGCGTGTGTGTGTTCACTATGTGATGGACTGGTGCCCTGTCTTGGGTTTGTTCCTGGCTTGCATCCTATGCTAGCTGGAATAAGCTCTAGCATCTACCACGACCATCATCTGGATTAAGCAGATTAAAAAATGACATAACTTATTCTTGTTTAACTTTACTATATCCAATAGTCATCTTCACCTTACATGACCTTACCCTACAATGACATCACACCTGTGGTGTTCAGCCCCCCTCCACTCCCTGGACTGTGTGCCTCTGCTCATCAAGTGAAGAGAGAGCTGGGAAAACTCAAGACTTCTGTGAAAGGGTACAGCCTGGACACAGACAGGAGGACACGTTCTTAAGCATCACCACACGTTTATTCCTACAACTATTATTTACAAGTGCACCGCCACCAAACACCCCCCACAGGCTCTCAACAGTCCAGGCTTCTCTTCTAAGCCACCTCACTTTCCTTCTCACACTTCAGGCCTCTCTTCGCCCACCTCCTTCTCCAACCTCGTCCACCTCCTCACCCGACTCCAACCTTGATTGTCGGGAGGCGGACCCTTTTATAGGCAGCTGAATGCCGACCACACCCAGCCACCTGTGACAGTACTCCCCCGCTAGCTGAGACCTCCATGGGCCAGCGGACCGATCCGCGAGGACTGGCCTTCCTCGGCGGCAAGCCGACACACTGTAGCCTAGGGCCCGATCCTAAAAAAAAAGAAAAACAAGGGCGGAGGCGTTGCCCTGACGCAGCCCCTCGGCTCGTCCTCTGTTGGGCCAACGCTCTCGGCCCCGATCGGCACCCCAATGCTCCCTTTTTCGGCTTCCCAGCCCGACAAGTCCTCTGTCCTCGCCACGGGACCACGAGCGGGAGCACACGTGCTCATCTCCTCCCAGCCAACGGGTAATTCCTCTGCCTCCGCAGAGGACGGCCCTTCGAGGGACGCGCGCACCCAGCTGCATGTCCTCCCGTGTCGGAGGAACTGGCTTTCTCAAGCCGCTTCCTCCTTTCATTTTGGGACGCCGTGACGGTTCGAATCTGCCCATTGCAAGAGGGCAGACCCAGCCCCGCTGGCGTCCGGAGCTTCACGGGGTCAATCTCTCTTACCTTCCCCGCTGTGCCTCTCCGGTCAGAAGCTCCTGCAGCACGCTGATCCTCCTTCGCCTGCGGCTCCTGATCGCACGCCACTGCCATCCCTCCAGACTCCTGCGTCTCCGCCCGGAGGGCACATCGCTCGGCCGGCAGCGATAGCACAAGCTGCAGCTCTTCTTGCAGCTCCTGCAAAACCGCTGCCAAGGAGAGAGAAACAGTTCGGCAGTGAGCTTACCTTTTGAGCAGCGCCACTCGCCGACTGCTCTCCATGGGCCCTTCCCTGCGGCCCACTCAGGTTTCTTCGAGGCACGAGACGGACATTCCCTGCTCCCGCCTCCAACCAATCATTGGCGAGAAAACAGGGCACGCTGTCCAATCCCGTGCCTGTCACGAGGAGGGACTTCTGGTCGGCGGCCATCTCGTCCTCCTCTCTCACAGGGAGACGAGATTCCGGGCAGCTCCGCAGCTGCTGCGGCTGTCGAAGCTGCAGCCCTTCCTTCTCGGCAGCTCCTCCTGATGCCGCCGCGTCTTTGAGCCGCCCCTGAAACATAAAGTCCAACGCAGGACCGCTAATGGTCCGCGACTCTACATTTCCCTGCGGGGTTGGGTGCACGCCGCCCCTGCGGCACGTGGGTGAGCTTCCCTGCTGTGTCGGGCCTTCCACAGACTTTTTCCACAATACAGGTCTGCACCTTGAGCCAGGTGTAGCATCCTGCCGGCTACGCCACTGTGAAAGAGTACAGCCCGGACACAGACAGGAGGATATGTTCTTAAGCATCACCACACGTTTATTCCTACAACTATTATTTACAAGTCACTATGTGCACCACCACCAAACACCCCCCACAGTCTCTCAACGGTCCAGGTTTCTCTTCTAAGCCACCTCACTTTCCTTCTCACACTTCAGGCCTCTCTTCGCCCACCTCTCTGACCTCGTCCACCTCCTCACCCGACTCCAGCCTTGATTGTCGGGAGGCAGACCCTTTTATAGGCAGCCGAATGCCGACCACACCCAGCCACCTGTGACACTTCTGAGCTTGATCAAATCAGCCCCAGGGTGCTGAAAACATATGCCAGCCAGTTCTGTGGGGACCTTCAGCACCTATTCCCCCTTTCCCCGAATTTGCAGAAGGTTTCCCAGCTGTTGAAAACATCCTGTGTGGTCCCATTGCCAAATAAAGGGCATTCTAGTGATTCCAAGAACTTCAGGCCAGTTGCTCTTACTTCATACATTATGTAGACTTTTGAGTGGCTGGTCCTAAAACAACTACAACCCCTGGTTTCAGAAAATTTGGATCCTCTGCAATTTGCCTCTCAGGCACATACAGGTGTGGAGGATGCTCTCATCTACATTCTCCACAGGGCCTACTCCCATTTGGACAAAGCAGGCGTCACAGTCAGGATAATGTCCTTTGACCTTTACAGTGCTTTTAACACCATTCTGCCTCATTGACTGGGGAAAAACTGATGGCTTTGAATCTTGATACTCCTTTAATCTCCTAGATCATGGACTTCCTGACCACTAGGCAGCAGTGAGGCTAAGGGTCTGTGTTGTCAGAAATGGAGGTAATACTGGAACACCTCAGGGAACTATCCTGTCTCCCTTCCTTTTCACACTATACACAACAGATTTCCAGCACAATACCACCGCTTGTCAGTTCAGATGACTCATCCATCACAGGCTGCATTAATAAAAGAGACGAGTCACAGTTTACAGGAAGGTTGTTGAGGACTTCATCTTGTGGTGCAGGGACAACAATATGCAACTCAACATAAGCAAGACAAAATAACCAGTGGTGGATTTTCAACATGCCAGGAAGCCTTTGAGACCAGTCATGTTTCAGGGTGACTTCAGGGTTCAGGGTGATTTCTGCTGCTGTATGCATCTGAATTTCCCCCAGAGATTAATAAAATTTATCTAATCTAATTTAATCCAACATTTTAGTTATTTGCTGAAATGGCATCTTCTTTCCTGCAAAGGGTGTGTTTCTAATGCATTGATTTCTACTGGAATACTTATACATATAACAAATATATACTAATTAGCTAAAACACAAATGGAATTTAGTCATCAGTTTGTATCAGAAGCAATTTGATACCCATTTAATGTGCTTCATTTGCTTTATTTATCCACTAAAAATAGAGCTAATGTTTAATTGCTTTACGTGCAGACCTTGCAGCAAATTAATTAATCCCAAAATTCAAATGGCAAATGCAAGTGAACAGAGCAAAGACTGAAAGTGTTATACCACAAATGGTAATTCCAAAAATACCCATAGCACACAAACAAAACTTATATTATCCTAACATTTTTGCTCAAGCTGGCTAAACCCTGATCTAACATAAAAGACCTGATGCTTAAACCCATCAAACAACTGCTCCAGAGTGGATAGAGAGATATGTTTAAATCAGTTTATTGGTTTAAAAAGGCTCATTCTTTCCTTAATAACAATGTAACAGGCAGGAATAGTCAGAATTAATTGCATTAAACTGAGGGACTTGTACAAAATATCATCCATCCATCTATCTTTTTTGGAACCACTTTTTTCAAATGATGGAGTAGGACCACAAATCAACCCTCGCTTTTAGTTCAGTCTGGCTCACCACAATTGTCCTGACACCAGCCATCCTTGCCCCCTAGTTTTAGTGCATGAACATAAAACACTCCATACTGATTTGTAAGTAAAGTAGTATGCTACAGTGATATTCCTGCAGAAGCCTTGTCCTCTTGTCTCCTACCAAATGCTCTGCTGACATGGCACTAGGGTGAAACTTGATAAACAATTCAAGAATTTTTGAGGGTTTAATACACATGGGAGGTTACATTTTTAGTCAAAACTAAACTTATATTAACTACGCTTCATAAGTGTGAAAGGTCTTTGTAAAATAAATCATGAACCAGTTTAGCTCTTGTGCTACACTAAACTAGAGAAAATAAAATCAATGAGAAGTCTTCAAGTTGTAACCCAAATATTGAAATCATTGAAGATTTCAGGTTTTTATTTAGTGATGGTCACACAAGAAAACATGATACTTACCATCAAATAACAGACAAAAACAAAAACACATAGCGATAAATAGGATAAAAGTTATACATAAACTCTGTTACTTTTCCATATTTAAAAAAAACAGTAATTTTCTAACTTTTTCAAACATTTTGACAGTAAGTTTGTACCTAAAATAGTTACACAATACATATGAAGAACTCTAAACTTACAGTGTTTTTTATTATCTTCAATAATCTTTATTAAATAGCCTTATGGCACTGGCAAAAATTGAATTTCTGCAGCGGTTTGTTCGAGTCTTTAAAGTCACTAGAATGGCACTCCCTGATTTACTGAAGGTAGGTTCTACAGGAAATGGGTGTTTCTCATAGCTGACTTGGATTTTCAGTTTCTTCAAAATTGCTCTTGGTCAAACACATACCACATTATATACATCCATTCCAATAATTTTGAATGCATGCTTGGTAACCTGTTGAAGCTTTTTTTTTAATTTTGACTTGTCTGACCGCAAAACCAAGAAAGGAAACTGAAAGTGATGACCAACTGAATCACATGGCAATAAAATGACAACATGAGGTCCTTATCCACTTTAAATTGTCTATGTTTACGGAAAAGAAACATATTTACAGTATTTTGTGTATTAATATTCCAATTTAAATTATTAGCCAGATTTTTCCTAAGCATTTATATTCTGTCACAATTTCTAACTACCCACCCCCCCCCCCCCCCCCCAAGAGAAGCAAGTGATGAACTTACTGATTTCGTCCTCTTAAAAATCATTTCTTTAGTCTTTTTGACATTCAGACTAAGATCATTCTTTTTGCATCAATTTACAAAACAGTCCTTCTGGTTGAAGTGGTGGCTTTCATCCTCCCCAGGTATGTGTTGTATTGTTGTGAGCACACAAGGAACTCGATTGTTATTGATAGAGCAATAAGGACCAGGAAATGTTAAGAGCTCATAGCTCTAAACGTAGTCATATTGGCAAGGCTTGAAAGCATAAAAACAAAGAATAATATTGAGCACCAAGTTAAAGGAGAGAACCACATGAAGGGCCTTGAAAATGAAGCCAAAGTCAAAAAATGAAAATGAACCTCTTTACTTGAATTCAAAAGCTAAACTAATGAGAAACTGCAAAAGTGCTGCTCTTTATCCACTGAAGAATAACTCCATGTGTTTATGCTGTTGAATTTATACATAATGGTCATTACGTCATTGACATGGCAGAACAGGTCACATGAACAACAGGGGCATCATATAAATGCATAATAGTTAAAAAATACTAGCCAACCCGCGCCGCATAATTATTTATTGATGGGTGAACACTTCCTGAAAGACACAGTTGTCCAAATGGGATGGGTTTGAGGATACGACTGTGAGTGAAAGAAAAGATGGAACTCTGGAGAGAGCAACATACAATTATCCGTGACTCAAAACTGGTTTAGGCAGATACAGGCATATCTTTTTGAAAGTTTGTCTCTGTGCCTTATTAATTGTCATTGCAAAGGCCAATCTAACAGGAAATTGTCTGCGTGTAAAAGTAAAAGGCAAATTTGAATCTGATGGAGTCAGGGATATCTCGGAAGTGAATGGTGGAAGCATTTGGGACATTTGAGCCACAATTTCTGCCTCGCCACCATAAACTCCGGAAGTCAGCGTATTGTTGAGCTCTGTCGTGCGTACCCCATGGTCTTAGAGTTGGCAGGCGGGGCTGTCGTGCGTACCCCATGTGCACTGCCTGCTCATGCCTCGAGAGCGAGGGTGGACGTGGGAGAAGGGTTAGAGTTGGCGGGCGGGGCTCTGTCGTGCATATCCCATGGTCTTAGAGTTGGCAGATAGAGGCATGTCTTTTTGAAAGTTTGGCCCCGTGCCTTATTAATTGTCATTGCAAAGGCTAATCTAACAGGAAATTGTCTGCGTGTAAAAGTAAAAGGCAAATTTGAATCTGATGGGGTCAGGGAAATCCGGGGAATAAGAACAGTTTGTGAGGTAGCAGCTGTGATAGTTTTACACTCCAGTACACTGCGGTGAATGCTTGTAACAGTCAGGCGGGCGGGCAGGCGGGCAAGCCAGCAAGCGAACAAAAAACCTATGCTCTTAGTATGGTATGAATCAGGTTTTTGTAGACAAAGGTTTTCACTGTTCCTGCAGGACCATCTAAGAAGAAGCATGTTTGTCACGGATGGGAATCGCTGTATGCAGCGTGTAAAACAGTTTGCAAGGGTGGACGCGGTCGTGTGTATCCCATGACGCGGGAGCAGGGTTAGAGTTGGCGGGCAAGGCTCTGTCGTGCGTATCCCATGGTCTTAGAGTTGGTGGGCGGGGCTCTGTGAGTTGGCTGGCATGGCTCTGTCGCGCGTATCCCATGGTCTCTGTCTTGCGTGCGTCTTGCGTGCCAATGTCGGCTGCTTAGGGAATTATATATATAGATTATCATTGTTAAAGATGACAAAGATGCCAAAATAATTTTAAAAATTGAATTCTCCAGAAAAATAGATAAAAGAGGTAAATTTAAATTAGTAAATAACTGACAACATAATCACAATCATTAAACCTATCACCACAGTGTCATCAGGACACCTGAATATGCATTCCTGCTTTTCTGCTATGCTGTCATTGACCAGTTCTGTATTTTACATATGGCTGTTTATTGTTATTTCAGTTTCTGAATCATGTTCATAAATTTTCAATCTACTCCTCACCACTGTGGGTGCTGCTTTATTAATTGTTTAAAACTTCTATTAATTTGTGTATTTTGATAAACTGTCTTGGCTTGCATGCATCGCATAGTATGTAGTCATAGTCACCAGGCTGCTGCACTGACTACTTCTACACTCTGAACCGGTTCCAGTTCCTCACTCATAAATTGCTAATTTACTACATTTCACTACCCCTTTTCAGAGGGATTTAAATTCTTTTTCCCCTTTCGAGCTCTGCCCGTATCTATTTTTTGAAGAAATATTCTCCATCTTTCCTCTCATTTGTGTCATGTGCTTAATTCTTCTTCCATTCAGTTAGGCAGTTAAATTAGGGGATTACAGGATGACCTGAAAGTAGGTAAGATCATTTGACTGGACAGGTTTACTGTGGGTGCCGGGTGGTCCATTCACACCACGTCTCTTTTTCTCTATGCCTCTCTCTTTCACCCAGTCTTACAGTCCAGTCCATCCCCACAGGATCATTGAGTGTTAAAGTCTATCAACCTTAACCCTTAATCCTCACCGAGTGTAAATTCACCTCCTAGCATAACACATTCAATTGGAATGTTGAAAGAAGAGAAGATCTATGCAAACACAATAAGAATGTGCAGTGACTGGGCTCAGAACATAACCGAGAAACCTGCAAGACTAACAAGTATGCGACTCCTTAGCAATTAGTTTTTCATTTAGCCATAATCTATTTCAAAACCTGATTTTGCAATGAAATTTATATTGACAAGAATCACAAAAAGAATTCATATATCTTTATATATAATATTCATTTGGATCATGATCTTTGTTTGTCCGCGAATTCACTGCCTTGTGTGGTGTTCCTGCTGTGTTCAGTAGAGGGCAGTAGTGATGGAGGAGGAGAGGAAGTGAGGGGGAGGATCGTTGGATGAGGTTGGAGTGTGGTGATTAAAGAGGATTGAACTAAAGGAGACTACGTGCTGCTTGTACTGGCTGAATACACAACACCTTGGTTGTTACTTTTGTTTACAAACACTATCGATAGCACTCTTTGCGTTTAGATCTGGCGTCGACACCGTGCTTTGTGTTTAGATCTGGCGTCGACACCTGCTTCGTTGTCGAGAATGTTCGAATGTTCACCCACTTCTTGGAGTCGGCAGTCAGAGTATATAAGTCGGGCACACTTCTGTGATTTTCCATCAGTCGGCGTTTGGAGTTCAAGAAAGAAGCATTGGTTCTTCCTTACTCTTTGGATTGCCACAAAGCAACCTGCGAGATTGGAGAAAGGTTGAGAAGAGATTGTGACAGGAAACGACAGCATCATGAAAACGAGACGGACTGTGAATGGAGAGAAGCAGAAATGCTCCTCCACCACCACATAATTACTATTCGGACAGTGATTCCGAGTAGGCCGTTCCTATCGAATCAATGTCCAAGGGTTTTGTTTTCTAATTTTGTTTCCCTTATAAAAAATCATAATGCTGTGCGATGAAGGGCCCAGTTCACGACTGGCAGCCGTGTTTAAACAGGGAGCCCTTCACAGACAACTTTAACACGCGCAACGTAGTTGGGCACACATGGCTAATATATATATATATATATATATATATATATATATATATATATATATATATATATATATATATATATATATTGTGAGATATGGCCGGCCATTCATCCCGGCCAATACACCCAGGCTGCCAAATGGAGCCCTCCTTGCAGCATGGAGGTGCCCCGAATGCCAGCAGGGAATCATGGACAGTTGAGTTATAATGCACAGCCCTACTGGATACCATGGGGACCGCCAGGAGTCGCTGCAGGGAGGCCCAGGGATTTATATTTTCCATATAGCCCGGAAGTATTTCCAACTCACGGGAACGGAAGAAATTATATACTTCCGGGCTGAAGAAAAAGAGAAGTTTTTACCTGACCCGGAAGTGCTGGATAATCACATGGACTGAGGGCTCAGAAGCACTTCCGGGTCGAGGACTATAAAGGACTGTGGGAGATCCCAGACAGATGAGCTGAGTTGGGAGGCAGGGTGGCTAAGTGTCTGGGAGTGGAGGATTGTTTATTGGTTATTGTTCTTGGATTTATTGAGTATTGTGGAGAGGAGGGTGCTTTGTGCACTTATTTATAATAATATAATAATAAATATTATTATTGGACTTATTGAACACAATATCTGGTGTCTGACATCTGGTCTGTGGGTTCAAGGGGTCGACAGTGCCTCTAATTGTCACTATATATATATATATATATATATATATATATATATATAGTGATATGGGCGCAATATGGCACCCGGCCCGGCACAGACTGACACTGAGGCATGTGTAAAATCCAAGCACACTTTTATTTTCTTCACCTGTGGGGCACATCTTCCCCGTGAACCCAACAGGCAATACATAGTCCCAAAAGCACTAAATACCAACAACACACTCTCTTCTTCCACCACTACTCCTCACCAAGCTTTGTCCTCCTCCCACCCGACTCTTGCCACCGAGTGGTGGTCGCTGGCTCCTTTTATAGCTCACCCGGAAGTACTCCAGGTGTTTGATCACCGAGCTATCTAGTGTCCAGGGGGAGGTATTGCAGTGTCCAGGGCTGCTCTCCCTGAATATAGTGTGCAGGGGCGTCCCAGCTAGGCATGGACACCAGCTGCCTGCCACAATACATATATATATCTAAATATATAAAATTCTTTTCGCATTTGAAACGGAAATTACGTATGACCACAGAACATATCACGTTTGAAACGGAAATTACATATGACCACAGAACATATCGCATTTGAAACAGAAATTACGTATGACCACAGAACATATAGGGTGGTCCAGATCTAACTATGCAAGTTTTAATGCAATGCAATGCAATAATTGCATAATTAGATCTGGACTAACCTGTATTATAATAAAATTTTTTAAATTTCAGATACCCACAATGCCACCAAAAAAACAATTTATTGGGGAACTTGGGGAACCATCAACATCGACAAAAAGAGTCAGGTTACACAGAGAAAGTGAGACAGAAGCAAACAGAGAGAGAAGGCTCGCTGATCAATGTATACGACAATCACAATTAAGGGCCTCACAAACACCCGAACAACGTGCTGAACAGAATCAAATTTGACGGATGCAGTATTCACAGGCTACCACATCACGCAGGCATCAGGGTCTGTATATGGAGAGATTCAATTACAACATTGAAAAAGATTATTGCCTACATCCAAAGTTACAACAGAAGAAATGGACATCGTGTGTGAGTACTGCCAAGCAAAGAAGTTAAAATTTGAATCACGTGGGATGTGTTGTTCAGATGGCAAGGTGAAATTAACACCTTCAAGCCATCCACCTGAACCGTTGTTGTCTCTTATTTCTGGCGCAAATCCACATTCAACTCATTTTCTACAGAACATTAGGAAATACAATTCGTGTTTTCAGATGACATCGTTTGGCACCACGGCTGCTACCGAAGAGTCTGGGTAATGTATCTTTACTTCTTAAATGTTAATGTTTTACTGTTTAATAATTTATACGCTTCTTATATGTCATTCAAATTCTCTTATCAAAATGTTTTACTGTTTAATAATTTATATTTATATGCAATGTGTTTCTTATATATTACTTCATATTCTCATATGATAATGATGTTAATAATGTTGTTTATATTGATTTCTATGTTATTGTAAATGCTCTTTATTTGTTCAAAAATAAAATTGGTAATTAACAAACTTATTTTATAAATAGTGCATTTTATTTTTTCCCTTGCACTCAGTGAGTGAAGCCATTGGGTAATCAGCTAGTATATATATAAAATTTTCAAAAAACAGAAAAAAATATTTGAGCATTTTTAGGTTAAACAAAACAGTGAGTAAAGAATGAAGAGTTGTATCATGATAAAAAAAGAACATAACTAAATGCTGCCCAAAGCAAGCAATTAGCACAATAAGCTATTGCCAGACTATGCCTAAGATATCCTCTACACTTAAACCATCTGTAGAAGACAGAACTGATGAAATGCTACCACTGAGTGTCATAACCAGAGATTATTGTATGGCATGTGAATCGAGTGTAGAAGCAAGCTTGACAAAAGTAGGAAGCTGTCAATGATTTCTTGGAATCCTATTAGTACAGGTCAGGGTTTGCTGTGTTTAGAGTTTTTTAATATGATTAATAATTATGATCAGGTTTAAAGTATTCTGATTTGTCTGTTTAATTTGTGAAATTATTACTGTAATTTTTATCTTTTCATATTGTTATAGTATTCCTTTTCATCAACACCCGCCATGTCATTGATAGCAACTACACCATTGTTAAACCCCCATGAACAACCAATTATGTTTAATTTTTGAAATCAAAAAAGAACTATTTTCAAACTACAGCACCACTCCCATTTTTTCATTAACATGTAACACAGATCTGATTTTTTTTTTGGAGAAGTGTAACTAGTAAGAAAAGCTATGGAATCAAATCTTTTCAGAAAGGACTTACCCTGCTCTCATAACAACTGTTTTGCATTCGAACCTGACCCATTGCACTCTCTTTGGACATCTTGTTTCTACGTACAGACCAACAGAAGTAAGTAAATTCTCAAAAAACAACCATTCTATTCTTTATTTTTCTGTTTCTCTTCCTTTGCTATCACAAGCTTACAAATTCTGACATTCTGCACTGTGAAGTGGCACAGCAACCAGCATCTGTCTAAAAACATTATTCTATTCATTTTGTGTTTTAGAAGCCTCATAACCCTTTTCACTATGTCTGAGACTTTGTCTCACAGCACCAATATCTTTACATGCTTCATACAATTTGAGGGAGTCATGGAGGGCCAGAGTCTATCCTAGTCATAGGTGCAGGTCAGAAACCAAACCTAGACAGACACCTAGTCCACTGCACTGCATACCCATACACATATCCATGTTACCATACTGGACCTATTTAGTGTCACCAATCAACCAACACACATGCCTTTAGCATGAAGACATGGAAGTGGATTACTCAGAGGGTGAAAAAAAAACGTCAGCACAGAAAAGTAATACAAACCACACAAAGACAGTGATCTGGACTGGGATATGAACCAAATCATCTTGAGATGTCAAGCAGCATTGCTCAAAATTGTGCCATTTCTAAACCCTAATGTTTATCCTAACAAAAATCATTACCTTTCACCTAACATGAAAAACATGCAACCGAGAACATAGAAAATAAAAAATTAATTTATCCATTTATTTTCCAAACCCGCTTCATACAGTACATGGAGATGGGTAGCCAGAGCATGTGAAGACAGTCTCAATAGTCAGGCAAGAAACAACTCTGGAAAGCAGTTCACAGGACACATTGATGCATCATCCAACACTCCTTCTACGACAATTTAGAGTTTATCTTCACATAAACAGCTCTGGGATATGGATTAAAACCAGAGTGCCAGAAGAAAACCCTCTCAAATACTTGGATATTTTCAACACTACACATAGAGAGAAGGAGCCAAGAATTCAGCCCTGGTCCCAGGAGTTGTAAAAGAGCTTTGCTAACCACTGTGATCCCATGCAACCCAAACAAAAACATCAGACATAGAAAGACGCCTCTGAAAATTCTACTCTAATTAAGTGGTAAAAACAAAATCTTTCCATCAGAGCTGCAAACTTAAATAATTATTGATGTTTTCAATTTCACTAAGCACATGGAGTCCAAGAAAGTAATTCAAGTTCTCCTGTTCATCCTGAGTATTTTGATAGTGCTTTCCAAAAGTCACTACTAACACAAAAGCAAGCACAGTAATTTGAAATGGATCATTATCAGTTTGCTGCTCCATTATATGACAGCAGCACACATAAAACCCTTCACAATATTATTTAGCCATTTCACATAAAATAGATAAACTAAACCAAGATTTACACATTCACTGTTTTATTTGCTTATTTTATGTAATATGAGACATGCAAATTTGAAAATTGCTGTTAAACTTATAATAAAATTGCAGATACAGTGTGTTCCAACTCACTATGTAAAAAATGAAATGAAAGCACAGGAGAAATTACAAACCAGGGGTGTGTCGGCCATGAGACATCCCAGAAAATTCACTGGCAGTTTCTGTTTAACTTCTCAGGCCAGGAAGGTGCGAATGATTAAAAAAGGACTGCCTCTTGTGGTGACATGTCCCAGGAAAGTATTAATTTGCAATTTTCCATAAGAAACAGCATTGAGTAAAAAATGTACATTAGATTATTCCTTGCTGTGCTAAATGTGGATTAACACTGCATATTTCTCCACCTTGGTAAGTATTTACTTTCTTAAAAACCTCCACTATTGAATCTAGCAAATGGAAACAGAAAATTCAAAATGTCTTAATATTAAATGCAACCAGCATTCATTACTTTAAATATATTTAGAAGTTTATTCTCAAGATTTTAAGTAGGTTATGCTCAAACTTATTAGGAGGCTATGCTCAACCTTTATAAGAGGTTATGCTGAAGCTGGTTAGAGCTCATCTGGAGCACTGCGTCTCCAGGCTACAGAAAAGACAATAGAAGCACTAGAAACAGCCAAGAGAAGAGTGACTAGGTTAATTCTAGAATTCCAGGGGATAAGTTATGAGGAAAGATTAAAGGCGCTATAACTTTTCGGTTTAAGCAAAAGGAGATAAACAGGTGACATGATTAAAGTGTGTGAAATTAAGAAGGGAATTAGAACAGTGAATCAAGACTCTTACTTTAAAATGCCTACAACAAGAACACAAGGAAACAGTTGGAAACCTGTGGCAATTCATAATGTGGAATGCTGGGGTGCCGCCCCTCCCAAATATTTTAAAAACTCTACTTAAATTATTTAGGTAATATGAAATAAACATGAAATAAACTTATCTGCACAACGTGCTTGGTGTCAGCACATGTCAACATCAATTAAAAATTGGTTCAGACTTTGTTTTATTTCTATGCTGAAAATAAAAATTTGTGTGAATAAGTATATTTCTGGTG
Source organism: Erpetoichthys calabaricus (assembly GCF_900747795.2). Lineage (NCBI taxonomy): Eukaryota > Metazoa > Chordata > Cladistia > Polypteriformes > Polypteridae > Erpetoichthys > Erpetoichthys calabaricus. The sequence goes on along the minus strand of NC_041397.2, from coordinate 227,409,808 downwards.
TGACGGATGCCAGCCAAATGAAAGTCTATGTAAGTCCTTGAACGTGCAAGCCTGATTCTTCTCTTTAATTGGTTGCTTTCAGATTTGTCCAGAGACTCAGCTCCTTACAGCCCAGACACCCCCACATTTATTGGCAGCGAATTAGTATTGTTTTAGGTTTTAATGTTACGTAACTACAGATGAGCGAAGGCGACTTTAAGAAGATGGCAACTTCAAGCGGAACTTCAGAAATCAAAGAAAATTTAGTTCTCTAATGAAATGCCACTTTATAAATTATGATAGAGGACACACTCACACTGACTTTTTCCTGCTCTAGTTATGTCAAACGGAGTTGTCTAACTGGATGTGGTGTAAGTAATGCCTTTTTTTTGCTTTCCCTGTTTGCTGTATCAAAGTGTTGTTGCATGGTGAACAATGACAGGGGTAGGAGACCTAAAACATCATTCTGAAAAATGCAAGTGACATGAAAGTAGCTCAGTCATCTAGACCAGGGGTTCCCAAACTTTTCAGCTCACGACCCCCAAAATAACCGTGCCAGTGACTCGTGACCCCCACTATCCTCGGAAGTGGTTAAAATATACAAATGTTGCGCGCAACGGTGCACATGCGCCAATAGGCCTATCCAAACATGAGAATGACAACACGAAAGAACACAATGGTCTAACAACCATATAATTTTTTTTAATAGTAATTTACTCATTTGTTTAATTTCAACAAAATATCTTATCCAAACAAGAGCATGACAACAAAAAAGAACATAACGCTCTAACAACCATATAACTTTTTTCATCCAGCTCAGAAAACATATCAATCCTTCCTATTTCAACTCGCTCAGTCCAGCGCTCAAGTTTTCTCTTGAATGCGTGGATTTTATCATTTAGCGAAATTATGTGTGTGTTCTCAACTTGAAATGACATATTAAGTCCATTCAGTTTTTCAAATATGCAAGCCAAATACGCTAGCCTTGTTAACCAGTCAGGATCAGTGAGGTGATCAGCGAGCTGGGACCCATGCTCCATCAGAAATAAGCGCACTTCGTCCCGCAGCTCAAACAGGCGGCAGAGCACATTCCCTCGCGAAAGCCACCTGACTGCTGTATGGAAAAGCAAGCACTCATGCTCCGATCGCAGTTCATTACAGAGAGTGGCAAACAGTCTGATATTGAGCGGATGCGCTTTTATATTGTTGACCATTTTTATCGAAGTCTCAAGAACACGTTTAAGTTCTGGGTCAAGTGTTTTGCTCGCAAGAGCTTCTCTGTGTATAATACAATGCGTGAATTTTACGTGAGGCGCCACTTGTAAGACTCTTGCTTTAAGACCTTTCTTTTTCCCCAGCATCGCTCCAGCACCATCTGTACACACACCGACGCACTCACTCCAAGACAGTCTGATGGCTTTTTAATTTGCATGTTTTTTTTAAATGTAACTATTAACTACTAGTTTTTATCTTTTGTTAGTTATGGATAAAATGTTATTTCTAAAAAATTAAATTAATTAATTTCTAAAAAGTTTTTAAAAAGTATTTGATTTCTTGGAAATCATCTCGCGACCCCCCCCCCCCCCCCCCAATGTCTCACGACCCCCCAGAAGGTCGCGACCCCCACTTTGGGAACCACTGATCTAGACTAAATTAAGAATAATTGTTTTAGCAGGGTTATTATTACTGAATTTCTAGATGAAGGCTACAGGATTGGCATTAGAAGGCACAACAAAGAGATGACCAAAAGTCAAAAACATCCTGTCTAGAATAAAAGACTCAGTGAAATTTTGTAGAGCATTTGCAGTGGTTTTGTATGGCCATGATGACAGCAAGAGCTATGGTAAGCCCAGGATTGTCCTTGGGTTGGTGGATTTTGTTGCCTCTCTCGATGGAGGATTGAAAGAGCACCATGAGACTGCCACTGTATTTAAAGGAACTTCAAAAACTGTACCGAATAGGTTTTTGTACTCCCCAGAACACAGCCATGCATACATTTTCTAACTTAATTAAAAAAAAATCAGACCTGTTCAGACTGGCATTTGGGTAGTGCGGTCATCTGTGGCTGTTTTTTATATTGTCATTGTTCTGTATTTTGTTTTAATATGTAATTTTATTCTGTGTTTTATTGTTCAGAGGTTTGTGATTTTTGTCTGTGATATGCACTTTATAAATATTTTTTTATTTACTTACTTAAAAAAACAAGAAGGTGGTTATTTTGCCACAAGTACAATAAGTAACCACCCATTAAGAAGGTTAAATTTCACACTCTTAATCTGTCGTTGTCCTGAAGCCTATCAAACATTAGAGATTTATATATTTTTCTACATATTAGGAAGTTTTTCAAAGTACATAAAACCTTTTTCAGAAATATTATGACTCAGGAAAGGATGAATGCATTGGCCATGATGTCAATGGAAAACAGACTGATGACTGAAATGACTGAAAAAAGGAGGGAAACATTTATGTTCAAATAGTGCTACTGGGCAGTGTGTTGGCAATATTACAGTCTGTGTGTGTTTTTCCCTTGCTGGTTCTGTCCCCACTTCCCCCCCAAAAAAATAAAAACTGAGCCCCTGCCCAAATTTTTTTCACCAGCCGCCACTGTTGGAAACTTGTTAAGGGTGAATTTCACACAAACATCAGGGGCCTCATGCATAACGGCGTGTGCAGAAGTCGCACTATAACATGACGTAAGCACAAAAGCCGAAATGTGCTTACGCACAGAAAAATCCAGATGCAGGAATCTGTGCGTTCGCCAACTTCCGCGTTCTTCCGCTACATAAATCAGGTCAGCATGAAAAGTAACGCTCGTGCATGCACCTGATGTCCCGCCCCAACTCCTCCCAGAATTACGCCTCTTTGAATATGCAAACCAATATAAATAACCCTTAAGCTCAGCGTTCTGTGAAAAGATAATGGGAAAAGCAACAGGGAAAATGGAAGAATTTCAGCGAATACCAAATGGAGACAAAGAAAAACGTACTATTTATTGGTTTAAACAGTTATATAAGCAACAAAAGGAAATTGATCGAGTGACATAGCGTGTCGGAGAAACTCGAAAGCTCAAGTTCACAAATTCGCACAGTGCCCGAAATAAAAAAGAAGTTGTCACATATCAAAGTTGCCGTGAAAAGGCGACTCATATCCCACCGTCTGAATGTCATATGAAAGCTTATTAGGGTATAGTGAAAAATAAAAGGCACACAATGTGAAAAAAAGTACGAAATGTCAACTTTAATCTCGAAATTTCCACTTTAATCACGTAGTTTATTTTGTCATTAAAGTAGAACATCATAAACTTCATCTTAAAATCGTTTAATTTACTAGTTTCTCAAATCCCATCGTAACTAAAGTAGCACATTAAATGCTTTGTTGTGTATTTGATCTTATATGTGCTCTATGTGCCTGAATCACTACGCGCTCTTCCTCCAACAGGACACAGAATCCATTACATTCGTAATATTACAGCTCTCTGAATAATTAAAATACTGAGATGTATACGTTATATCATTTTCATGATGATATGAGTTAAAGCATGTTATTAAACATGGGAACACGGTGGCGCAGTGATTGTTCATGTCCTACGTAAGATGCTTGCTCAGCCATGCATGACCTTCGATGAAATGCTTTATTACAGAAGTACTGTCTTTTTCAAACGTACTAACCCCCAATTCCTGTCCTTACTTTTCTTTCTCCAAATACCCAATCACCACACAATCAGCTCTGTAATAGACGTTAAGCCATCTGTAAGCTTAGAACGCCAATTCTTCAAAACTTTTAAGGAACATCGAAATATCTTCGTAATGTTTAATTATTCTATCCATCTATCCTTCCAGTGTCGTGCCAGCCACAGCATGAATACAGTGCGAGGCAGGAAGAATCGGTGAACGAAGCTCAAGTTTCTCGCTAGTGCTGCGGCACCGTGTAGTTAAAGTTAAAGTTTTATCTGTATAATATAATAAATATATTTTGCTGCATTTCCTCTTAAAAATGATATCGTCATCATATGTAAATACGTGCTTTATAAAGTGGCTCAGGTTGTGAAATATTATAACTGTATCATAAGTACAATTACCTCACTGTAACTTGCAAGTACAAACAGTTCTACAAGGAGCACTTGATGGACTGATTGAGGCGTGTATAGTTCATGGGATGAAACTGTTTGTGAACAGCGAGGTCCAAAAAGGAAAGGCTCTGAAGCGTTGGTCGGATGAGAGCAGTTCAAATAGCGAATGGCTGAGGCAGCGAATGCTTTATGCTGTATACCGATAATTCTCTTTCTGATCAGCTGCTGTAGAGCTGTGATTCACACTCAGATACAATGATATAAATACTTTGAGTGGTGCAGTGAGAGTAATATAGAAAAAGATGATCCGCTGTGGCAACCCTTAACGGGAGCAGCTGACAGAAGAAGAAGAAAAATGTGCAGTGAGAGTAACAACGCTAAAGCAGTTATGGTATTTAGAATAGTTTGACCATTCTGTGAACCATTATATTGTTACAGGTTAATTACAATCAGATGCATTAAACTAATAAACAATATGCGGTTAATTTCAGTGTATTTATAAAGCCGCATCAGGAAAAGATAGGATAACCACACAGAAACAGTAGCACTGCTTTGACGCTGGGTGCCGCCAGTCTGCAAAACCGAGCGGAGAACTTGCGTACGACAGGGTATTAGGTACCGTGGAAATGTGCGTGGCTTTACGCCAAGTTTAGGTTTTATACATCACGATTTGAACGTGTAAACGTTCTTACACAACATTTCTGTGCGTACGCACCGTTTATACATGTTATTTTAGAAAAATTAAGTGGCTAGGATCAGTGAGCTTTGTTGGGCTGAATGGCCTGTTCTCATTTAGAGTGTTCTAATTTTCTAATATTCAACTACGTGTATATTGTGGCTTAGTTTGCCAAGTGCCCCCTAGTGTATTCATCTATTAATTGGTTTCCATCTGTGATGCTTATTTATTTAGAAACTGTGAAATATTTGTCTACAGAAATAAATGTACTTTTCATAAATTTATTAATTTGCCCAATTTGCAAATATGTATCTTTATGAAAACTTCACATTTGCACTATTTGGAACAGTCTAAGGAATTAATCATTTTTGAACATTGTGATATTCCACCAAAATAATTTAAGTGAAATTACATTCTTTTTACTAACAATTCACATTAATTATAAATTGGCCATTTATTCATCAACATGTTCAACATTTTTCTTCCTGTTTTTACAAGGCTATGTCCAAGCACTCATTTACATAAAAAATACAGGTAGGAAACACTTAAGCCCATTTTCTATAGCAATCCAATGAAAGTATTTCAGTGTAGCTATTAGCCCAGATGTTTCTTCTCATAATACATGTTATGAAAATGAGATTTACTCCCTTCACTAAAACAATGAGCTACTGTGCAGGCTTCAAAAGACATATACTTATAAGCACGATGCATTTCAAAAGGTTATCAGACTTAAAAAAATATACTCAGTTTAGACCACATTTGTCACATCTTTTCTTTCCAAAACTGATGTTTAAAACACTGGAAATGAAAGATCACAATAATTGTGATTGAAAGTTCATTTGAGTAAAAATGTTAAACGTTCTGACTGTTCACCTCTGTGTGACTCATCATCTCCCCTGTGTGCTAATGCACATAAACATTCTGGGTGGGTTGGCTCTCATCAGGGCTATACCCTGTCTGAACTGAGCCCTTACTCTGTTACCTAAGCACATTAAAGTCACAAAACAAGCTGGTCATTAACTAGTAGAACATAAATTATATGCATATTTACATTCAATGCTCAATTGCTACTAGAACAAAATTATACTGTGGGCATCCTTAAGAGTATTGAATCTCCTGTTTACAATCCAGTAAACATTAAGATTTTAACATGTATGAAGTGCCCCACAATGAATTCTTTTTCAATTGAATATCAGAGATGGGCTATAACTCTCACTGTCTTGAACTAGGATAGCAGCAGAAATTATGTGAATATTTGGTTTCTGTCCAGGTTGTAAAAGGTGTGGTCCACTAATCATTTAGGTACAAACAGTTTCCCTGCAGCCGGTAACCTTATCTCCTCTTAATTTTCACCACTTTGAGTGTTGACAGCTGATGACATTCACACCACCCTCTGCTACCCTTCCACTTTAAATGGCATGATAATAATAATGCAGGTGCTTCTTTGAATGCACAGCGTCCAGCTTTCCTGTTACACAAACCCTGACAACTGTACTATTCCTCTGGCATTCTCTTACTGAAAGGGATTTAAAATGCAGGCAGAATTCCAGGAACAACGCTATTACTTTATGATCCACAGCTTTTAATTGACAAGAGTTTATGGAGCTCAATTCTCTAAAAGAACATATTGCTTGAAATTACGCTGCAGTTTTTCACATCACTGTTTTGTCAATTTAATGAAGAATTGCTCAGGGATTTTGCTATTTTAAAGCCCCGCAGTGCCCTGCCTGAGAGAAGATTAAACTTGCATTGACATTTAAACTTTGCTCTGAATTAGCATCTTGGCCAGTTAAATATTGAATTTAAAAAAACTAATAACAAATCCGTTTTTTTTTCTGGTTTATTTTTCTCCCTAAGTGAGTCTAACATTTTTTTCTACAGATAAATTGGATTTGTGAGAATAAATGAAATAAATGCAAAAACTATCATCTTGTACATTTTATTAAAAAATATTCACTGTTCAGCTAATGATGAAATATTAATAAATGTCCTTATTTGGAAACAATATTTATGTTGAAACAGAACATTATGCATTCTTTGACATTTTTTGTCTGTATGAAAAAGTCACATCCTCTTCAGATTTGAACCTACTGGATAAAGAACTAGAACTAGAAACCACCAAGCTATGAAACCTTCTCTTACCCGCTAACTCAATGGGACACAGTAATTATGTTAATAAGGTAGTAACATTAGCAAGAGATTATACTATATTTCCAGTACTGCTTGAATAAGAAGTTTTGTTGTTATTTTTTTCAAAGGCATTCTTGAGAAAGCAAAAATGTAATACACAATGTCTGTTTTTCCTTACTGCTGATAGTTGCATTAAGCATACAAAAATTGACATCCCTGGAGTTAAAGGCATTCCCTGTTCTGAGAGGGTAAGAAAACTACACTTCTTTAGGCATTTTCAGAAAAGTCTACATAGGGACTTAATCCAGGTCTACTAAATTCTCAAAGGCATATGTAAAGCTTCTTTCATTAAAATAATGAAATATTTACTCCTGGACACCAGTGGGAAAAACTAAGAGAAACTTCTTTTAAACCAGCAACCATGATGCACTTCTTCATACAACGAGTAGTGGGAATCTGGAATAAACTTCCAAGTTCAACTTCTAAGTCATCAGTGGAAATTAAGGGAACATGAACTTAAAACTGAAGCCAGTAAGCACTTCTTTGCACAAAGAGTTGTAGGACTCTGGAACAAACTAACGAGATATGTAGTTGAAGTAGAAACCTTGACAACCTTTAAGAAGAATCTGGATGAGTTTGATGGATCGACTGGTCTCTTCTCATTTGTCAAATTTTTTATGTTCTTATTTAAGTCATGTAGTTGAAATAGAAACCTTGAGAACTTTCAAGAATGCATCTTTTTCTTGGACATCTGTACAAACCATGTGGGATAAGTAATATCTCACATCATTTAACAAACTTGACTGACAGAAATATCTCCTCTCACTTGTCAAACGTCTTACATTCTGATGTCTTTTAACAGCCGTTATTAACATCATTTGCTCATCAAACTGTTTAGATTGAGATTTAAAAATTGATTTTTAAGTTAAATAAACACAGCAATTGTTGATTTCCAATAAAAAAGAACGTGTCCTTTTTTCACTACATTCGTTACCTATAGGGAAATAACATGACCCAATATGTCAGAACAAAAAAGACTTATGGTGGCCTAAACAGCGCAGTAAGCATATAAGCTTTCAATAGTTTTCAAAGTGTACGCACACTGGTAAGACTGTAGTGGCACAAAATCTTCTTTTTTTATAGTGTTTATGCTGTCCTTTTAAGAATGAAACACTATTACTCTGGTGCCATTTCAGGTCGGATTTATGTATCACCCAAATCATGACTTCTCCTTCAAACAATTTAAAGTACAGTGTCTATCATTTGCATTTATTTTCAGTAATGCATTTTGATAACATGGCAGCACAGAAGCGTAGTGGTAGCACTGTTGCCTTAATGTAAAGAGACATGGAGTTCATATCCCAGATTCTCCCTGTGTGGAGTTTGCATGTTTTCTCCATGCCTGAGTGGGTTTCTTCCAGGTGCTGCGGTTTACTCCCAGTATCCAAAGATGCATAGGTTAGGTGGATTGGCGATACTAAATTGGCTCTAATAAAACCACAATTTCAGAGGGCCAGTATCTATTAACTGCCTTGCTGCTAGATCATGAAAACCAAGTTATGTGAACATAAACTCTCGAGATGGTACACACAATGAAAGGCTCCATATACAAATGACGTCATTAAATGGACTGTCAGTAAAATAATAAGGTTCATTATTTTGAACCTTAAACAATTTGGTAATATTACAAATTAAAATGCAAACAAAACAGCAAATAATTTCCACATGAAGAAAACTTCTTTTCTAATTAATCACTGATGTCAGTATATAATGCAAGTAACCAGACGACAGGCAAGAAAGAATACCCGTATTTGAGTTCAATAATAGTTCAAGGATGAGTCCTTTTTCACTTGTGAAAAACTGTCAGCTCAGCAAATGCATTTAAAATCTTAAGGCTACAAAGGCAGAAATCACTGCATTTGTCATTGAAAGCACAGTATAACCCTTTTTCTTCTCTAAAAGCTCAGTACCTCTTGTTTATATTTGTTTCATGTTCCATCTGTGTAAGGCTTAACTCTTAGCTTTTTTCTCTTATGAAAGGAAAGGGTCATCATTTTTTTTTTCATTATTCAGCACTTGAAGATCAAAAATAAAAAACATGACTCTGAGCCACCTATTTTATTAATGTCTCCTCCTAAAGTGAATCTCATCTTGGCTGAACTTTCCTTTTCATATCTTAGGCAGATGCGTGAGAGAAGAATGTTTGCTATGACTAATGTAATCCTGTCATTAAACTCCTCCACGCCATGCAGCTTTGCCTGCTCCAACCAACACACAAGACTTGTTTAATCATCTTGGTATCATGACCTTATATATCTCAATCTCTAGCTTTTAAGAGAATGTCAAATCAAATATTTTCCTAAAATTCATGACCTAAATGAGTTTCAAGATTTTTATATAAATTCCCTAAAACAATTGTACAGATGTCTGTGGGGCTAAACTGTGAAGATGCATTAAGCAATACAAAACTAAATTTGACTTGGCATATTGCGCAATTACCTGCCACTCCTTAAAAATTTTAGATTGTTTAAAGACTTGAAATATTTTGATGTCAAAACAGTGTGAACATATGAGTGTTCTCTTTGAACCGTACCTAATGTTGTTTGAAAGCTTACATGCTATCCAGGAGTCTACTAAACGGGGCACTGATACAGGAAGACTGGCCAGGAGCTGACAGGCATAAAGCCACATAATTGCAGGACTTCACCCAGCTTCTCTTTTGCTCTAAATAATTCTCTCATCCTGCCAAAAATGTACTTCTGTAAGCTAATCAGTGCAAGCTATAGCACTGGATAGAGGCTGTGCAGATAGCAGAACAATTTTAAACTTGGACGACTTAAATTAGTTTTGTTAAATCTGTTTGAAATGAATGTGTTTTATACAAATATGTATTTCCACACTCATGATAGCTGACTCTTAATGGTTTGTGTTCACCAGCATAAAATCAAGCAAAGATAACGCAGTTCAGAATTCAAAAAGGACAATTTATGACTTCATACATAATAAAAGGGTTGTTGCACTTGGAAGTAATCAAATCATTCTCTTTTCACCCTCCAAACATCTCTTCATTTTAGACTAGTTTTCTCCATTACAACACTATGAAGGTTCAGGCACAAGACAGGGAAGAACCCAAGATGTAATGCCAGTCCATGTTTGGGCATATACACTCACATACCCACACTGATTAACCTCAGGCCAGTTTAGAGCTGCTATAAATTTTCTTTGAGACATAACAGAGAACTAGGAGATGCTTAGTCCCAAGTGAAAGCAGTCGTTGGCACCAGATGCTTTAAGAGCTACTGAGGACTCAGGTGCAGAGACACTAGAAGCCACAGATGGGAGTTCTTCACAAGCATTCCTGTATCCAAGGAAGGGGCATCCCCAGATGTCTCAACACATTCTGAGACTTAGCTAAAAATAAACCCAAAATGTAGTAATTTAAATTTGTCACAAATCAGGGCACAACCTTACACAAGAGTAATTAGGAGAAGTGAGCAAAAACCGCTAAGAAATGAAAGTGAAAGCATTACAAATTACAGAAAACAAAGAATGTTAGTTTATATCGGTCCTGAAACTGCAGTCATTTCTTAACTGGAAAAATGTTGGTGAAGAATAAGAAACCATGGACCCCCATTTCTCCCTATCTTTGTGGGTTTTTCTACATATAGTTGTTGTTCATGGCTCAAAGACATGCAGGTCAGGCCAGTTTAACTGATTATGCCTAAGTATCTGAATGTGCCCTACAACTGACTGGTGGGGTTCAATCCAACCTTACATTTAGAATCACAGCAACTTCGAACTGGATAAGCAGTTTAAAAAAATGAATGGATGTATTGACACATCTTCAAAGAACACAAAAATGAGTCAGTATTGTACTGGGACATGGGAAAAGTCCACTTCACATTTGTTATTTTCTCAGCTGTATATAAAAGATCAGGGTGGATAACATTAAAATATTTTAAAAGCAACTGCTGAAGTTGCTGAAAAGGAGCTAGGGAAGGCAACATAAACATTTCTTTCATAATGGATTTTAAGAAAGCTGTTTCTCTTTCATGTGGAAAGGAATGTTTGATTTAAGGTGGGTTAGCTGTACTCATCTGCTTTATTACACAAGTGGATCCTTAGAAGAAGAAAATTCAAGTACACTCAACAAGAAAATGGCACTTTTAACATTTGATTAAGACTTCAACTGTTATTTGAAATTCATCTAGACATGAACAAATAGATAAAGAACTGATTTAGTTCACATCAATATAGCCTCAAATAAAAATCTTGAAATTCCACTGAGGCCACACAGATATTCGTGCAGCCGTCATTTGCTACTCGGCCAAGAAAACTGTAACTGATACAAGTCATTTTCATCTTTTCTATTTCCAAGTGGGATCTGCACAGCAGAAATCAATTTATTTCAAAATTTCCTAGGCAGCATTTAAGGAAAATACTTCCTGAAAACACCACAAGGCCTGTTATAAATCCTAAAGGAACTTATTTTGCATTTGCTTTTTGTTTTTTTTTTGGTATATTTTTTTTAATTGCTCTATTGGTGCATGCATTTACTTTGATAGTAATCACATTGGGTTTTTCTAAGTTAAAGATGAACTGTTTCTCTATCATTGTACACTCATTACAAAATCCGTTTTCATTTAATTGCTGCTCATTATCTGAATGCAGACATCTGCAATAAAGTCTGTCATCTGAACCTCTTATTATGATGTCACACTACTTCTAGCAATGTCAGTTAACTCATTCAGCTGATTACATCTGAATAAAAGCAAAAAACATAAAAGCTAGTCATTTGTAATTAGGTGCACTGGAAAAAGAATCCTCAAATAAATAACTGATTATTTTCTGATGCAAACATGTTTATCTAATTCAGAAAAATAAGCCTATTATTAATTAATCATTTAAATATGAATAACATATTGATGACTTAGGAGGAGGAGGAGGAAGAGGAGGAGGTTGGGAGCATGAGCTGATAGCGTGTTGCCGCACCCACCACACGCCAAACCACCTGGATTGGGACCCAGGTGCAGCGGGTAACACCTCAGCACCACACTGAACAGTGTGAGGTTTTTTGCAGTGACTTGAGTGCCAATCCTGCCACCAATCCCTGAGTTATCCCTGCATGTTGGTTACTATGTTAATATTTTTATACGTTTAAAATACAATAATTTACCTGAATTATTGTTTCAGCTCATCTAATGTTATGTTGTTTTGCCTTAAACCAGCTTTGCAAGCTTTAGCATGATAAAAACAGGATGATGCAAAACGGTTTTTGCATTGCTTATAAAGTAAGTTTTTCAAGGTCACACACTTGTATTCTAGTAAAACTCACAAGAAGTTGGGGCTTCAAAGATAACTTGTAATATTCCTTTGCAGCAGTTGCACTGGCTTTCTGACTATGCTGACATTCTTTTTTTAAGGTGATCGTTCTTGTAGTTACTAGTTCCCCTGTAAATGTGCACTGTACAGAAAGACCTTGATAATACAAAACTGTATTATATAATGAATTTTGTAAATAACTGGGAAGAAATGTAGTCGGAATACTTCAGAATGGTTAGTGTTATTGTCTCACTTTCTCAATAGATAGATAGATGGATGGATGGATGGATGGATGGATGGATGGATGGATGGATGGATGGATAGATAGATAGATAGATAGATAGATAGATAGATAGATAGATAGATAGATAGATAGATAGATAGATAGATAGATTATTTGTCTAAAGGGGAAATTTTGCTTTTTATATAATCTAAAGAAATTTTATAACAAAAAATTAGCACTGTAACGGAGTATTGCTATTAGTATGAACACACATGAAACACTTTTGTTGAATAATTCACTGGGTAAAAGTACTCAGTGTTAGTGGGTCAGAGAGGGGATGTGCATTATTGTTCATTCTTCATTTTCTCCTCCACTACTACCTGCAGTGCATTACATAACTCAGCCTGCCTTCAAATTACAAGTGAATTCTTGCATGTGCAATGTCTGTGCAGTGGTGTCTGTATGTGTTTTCTTGTGATGACTGGGTTCCAACCCACATCCTAAAGACCATCACTCAGGTTTGATTGAATGGTGATTCTAAACTGGCCTTGTCTGATTCAGTGTAGATGTGTGCATAAGGGTGTCTTCGAATGGCCTAAATTCCTGCACTGGGTTGAGTCCAGCCTTACTCAATGTTGTTCACTACAATTTGCTACTACCCGGTAGCAGAATAAATGTAATCAGCAAATAGGTCAATGAACAGTAAGAAAACTATATGGCCTCTGACAAATTTAGTATGACCATCAGCTCTGAGAAGTCTAATGAAGTAACTACAGCAAAGTTTCCAAATAATTCAAAAGTTCAAGCGGAAGTTTTTTGTTGTGTCTACAGAGTGCACTATTACTTGCTTGTCTCACACACACTAGTGATAGTAAAACAATACAAACTGTCAATAAAGACATACATAGGCAGTGAATACAACATCATGTATTAAATACGACATCAGATGATAGGTACAAGAAACACTCAAGCAGTTGTCAAGTGACAGACAGACAGACAGACAGACAGACAGACAGACAGACAGACAGACAGACAGACAGACAGACAGATAGATAGATAGATAGATAGATAGATAGATAGATAGATAGATAGATAGATAGATAGATAGATAGATAGATAGATAGATAGATAGATAGATAGATAGATACTTTATTAATCCCAAGGGGAAATTCACAATACTCAGGTGATGGCTGAGTAGCCAATAGTGTTGATCGGTGAAATTTAGCAAAGCGTTTTTCACAGCGAAAATGTTGTGTTCGCCCCATGAACTTTTTCAGCAAATATTTTTCTGGAAATTTGATATACAAAAATAAATTGTATTGTATTGTATTGTATTGTACAGAAGAACATTTTTTCCCTTGAAGCTTTGCAATGCCAGCATGACATCACAGTGCTGTAGCAGCCAATATTGGATGGGACAGCACCCCAAATATATAGTGTTGAAAATTAGTATAAAAATTAGTAAAAAACTTGCCAATAGATATAAACACAAAATGTGCACACAGAAGGAAACTAGAAATGTGCCAGTGTATGCTGTATGTTTCTTAAATGGAATCACATTTTATATGGTCTTGTATGTGACCTGTATGTAATATATCAACCGACCCCTTTTACAGTATTACCTCCAATGCTGTGTAAATGATAAAGACAATTGTGCAATCAGCATAATTCCTCAATCAGCACAATTCCTCAACCGAGGCCCATTCACGATAGTTCCTGGTTGAACAAAATGTGCATACAATGGAGTTGGAGACTAAAGAATGGTGTGTGTGACAAATGTATGGTTCCAGAAACTGTAGAGCATGTGTTAATGGAGTAACTAACTATACTATGGAATTGGAAAGGATGTTTCGAAGAATAAAAGAATGGGCAGAAGCGACCACTACACTACTTGTGTTTTTTGAATTTATAATAAAATTTGAGTAAATATTCCTTTAAAGCTGTTGCACTGGCTTTCTTACTATGCTGACATTCATTTTTTAATGTGACTGCTCTCGTAGTTACTAGTTTTACTCTAAATGTGTACTGTACAGAAAGACCTTGATAATGCAAAACTGTATTATATAATGAATTTTGCAAATAACTGGCAACAAAAGTACTTGGAATACTTTCACAATGGTTAGTGCTATTGTTTCACTTTCTCAATGCATTGTTACGTTAGCTGAGATCCAACAGAATTCAGAAGATGAGTAGTTAAGCCACACTGATTTAACTTTGCACATCCCTGATCTAGGGGCTTCCCCTGGATTTGCAAGACGTCCAGCATGTTTTTAATTCATATTAACTTTTTTTTTTTTTTTTGTTCTTTATTTTGCCTTATACAATTTCTTTTATTAGGAATTTGTTAGTTTTCGCATACCCCTTGGGGTCAGGGCACAGGGTCAGCCATTGTACAGCGCCCCTGGAGCAATTACAGCTTAAGGGTCTTGCTCAAGGGCCCAGCAGAGTAGGATCTCTTTTGGTAGTGACGGGGATTCGAACCGGCAACCTTCGGGATACCAGCGCAGATCCTTATCCTCAGAAAATTTGAAAATTCTTCAAAGGTTCAAAGTTGTAGACTTCCAATTACTGACAATTTTGAAAAACATGCTGATAAAACACTTGTTAATAAAAAATCTAACTAAAGTAAGCTCAAACCTTTTCCCTAAAGATGTTTGTGAAAACATCTGGTGAGATGATTTTCATGGCACAACCAAAAAACTAAAATAATCAACAAAGTGCTCCAGTACACTTTTGTAAACCTTTAGCAGGACCAAGTTCATTCATCTGTATAAAGTTTAGTGGTAGAACTACTGTAGGCAACCTCTGTTAATGTAAAGCATCTGTGGGAGGAATACACATGTCTAGTTTGTACCTACTGATAAAACAGCCAAGGTGGTTGAAATGTCTTACTTCTGCGTTTAATATAGGCAATAACGTTAGTTCTTAACTTAAGTCAACCGAACTAATACGGAACAGTTCTCTTAAACAACAGAAAAAGGAAAACAAAATGCCTTAACCTGTTGATCTGAATGTGATTGAACGTTCTTGCTTTATACTCTGTACCAGGAGCATGGATACGGATCGAATCAAACAGGCTAAATATAAAGTACATTTAATGCGGAAAGAGAACGTTCAGGATTATTCTGGAAAATGTCAACCCCCTCACCAAGCATATTAAGAAATGCTATGTAATGATCCACAACAGTCATAACTGGATGTAAGTAGGCCTATTCTACTTACTGCTCAGTCACCGGCACTAACGCTTTTGACATAAAAAGTAGTCGAACTTTACTTTCCAGAATAACTTTGCCTCGCTCGATTTGAACGGCAAACGTGAAACACGCGCACATCTGTGAATTAAGGTGATCAACACCTTTACAACTAGGATTTACACAGGCTGATTTCATCTACTCGTGCTTTTACACACCGAAGGTTCAACTGAATCGATAGACAGAAGGCCCAGGACGGGATGCCATTCCAACAGGTTGCACACGCGCACACTCGATCGTTTCTAAGGTAGAACAAACTGAATGGATCAACGACATATCATTCAAACTCCACACTGAGCAGCGGTCCTACGATCTAAATTTACGACATATTACTAATATGTAAAAAAGTGCTGCTTTCACCGCCAATGGTCTACACTTTGAATAACTCGAACTGAAATTGGTAACATATTTCTCTCTGGTATTAAAACTAATTAAAGTTCGGCAAACAGCTAACAGTGAAAACGATATTATATTTTTTCCAGTCATTACGAATTGCTAAATTACGAGTCAAAACATACTCAAGCTGAACCAAAACGTTTTCTTCCTTCTCGATACATCAGCATCAGTAACCTAACTGAACGACAATTCAAGTGTGGCACGAGAACCTCGAGTAGTCGCCAGGTTTAATCCTGGATGTACCTGCTGTATCGTAATCTACAACGTGACTCCAAATCTGAAAGGTCAGCCCGAATTCCAATGTTTATTTTATTTGCCATGTTGAAAATTCGTAAATACACCAATTTTTTCTATGCGAATTTACAAGCTTCAATGGACTGAGTGTGGCCACATAACAGAAGTTATACAATTAAAATGTGTTGTTGTTGACAACATTTTGCAAATGACTGGAACGCACAACAAGATTGGACCAGCATACACTGTTGCCTATGTTGTATATTATGTCTAAGTTTAACACCAAACTTTAAAAAAGGAGCACAAGCTGAGGCACTACTGTGCATTAACTGGTCGACATTTATGCAATACATATTTAATTTGCCATGCATGTGTTTAAAATTGAAATCACCTTACCTTCGCGTCGTATATTGGAAGATCTTACACTTTTTATAGCTCCGCCTTGACCATTAATGCCTCTGTCACAGAAGTTCGCCAGAATTATTATCACTAGCGCCGCTAACCGCATTGTAAAATCTTGTTTGGCTTCAGTTAAACAGTTTAAACAGTTAATTCCAGATGATCCGTCTTGGGACACACCGATGGAAAAAAAAAAAACCGTAATGCTGAATCAGCGTAGGTTTAAGAATTTAGTCAGTCGTGTCTTCTTTCACTGTCTTCAAAAGTTGCCAGGAACTTTTCTGCATAACTGCCTTTCAGCACTGGTGAGCCGCCAGTAGTCACCGCGGGTCGGGCAGGTTGACGAGTCAAACTGCAAAGACTACCGTGCTGTATTAACTCAAAATAACATTATTGATATGATTATTATTATTTCCACAAGTGAATGATGCAGCTTTGGACGGATCCCGATTCTGCATTCGGTAGTGTACAGGTGGCAAAACTGCAGACGTAGGATTTTATACAATGCTCCTCTCTCTCTCTCTGTCTTTTGGAATAAACCAGCAAGGAGTTCCTCAGTTCTAACAGGACCGTCCTCTCTCTCTAACAAAAACAATAGAGGAAATACTCGCCGGGTTTCGGAAAAGGGAGAGAGAGAGAGAGGGTGGAATGGCGAGGGTGGGGGGTGGAGAGAGGGAGACTTTACTAAACTCTTCCCTAAGAAACAAAAGTAAACAATCAGGAAATCCCAGGCACTGATGGCGTTAAAGAAGAATTGCAGTAGCAGCGGTAGAGTCGAGACCCGATGACCTCGATATTTTGCTTCGAGCAAGCTGCCTGTCACATTCTTGCAGGAATCCCCAGTCACCTGTATTCATTTCTACCTAATATTTCATCTTGGAACAAATTAAAAGGGAGGAGGCATGGTGACGCAGTTCTTAGTCCTTCTGCCTCATGATTCAGAGTCCCAGCCCAATCATTGTCTGTGGAATCTGAAGAGTGGCATATTTCCTATAAATACGTTTGCTAGACTAACTGTCAGTTATTAGTGACTGCAATTGTGTACAGATGTGTGTCTTGTTGACTGCCCATGTTTGATTTCTCCCTTGCACATAATGTTGCCAGGAGAAGTTCCAGCCCTAGCTGACCCAGAATATGGTAATGCAGGTTCAGTAATGGAGTGAATGGGAGTGTGAGTGTGTGTGTGCCTTTGCAATGGACTTAAGTCCCAATCATGTTTGATTTCTAGTTGGTGCCGGATGCTGTTGTGTGCAATAAAACATTCAGGGTTAGAAAATGGAAATCAGAAACGGAGGCTTAGACATTAAATATGGAAATGTTTCAGATATCCCAGGGCATGCAACAAATAACAGTTCAAGCAAATAATTGTATTTTTCCGTCAGGAAGCCGAGTAGTGCAGTAAAATCAATTCCAATAGAGTTACATGGACATAGCACAACAAGCAAAGCAGAAACCTTAAAAAAGAATCTGGATGAGATATTGGGACAGCATAGCTATTAGCTAAAAAGCGAAGCTAGATGGACTGAATGGTCTCCTCTCGTTTGTCAAATTATGTATGTTTATTTTACCATACTATATACTTAACAATCAAAATATCTAATTCAGTCAGTCAAAAAAGTTCAGGATTATATGGCACAGCCCTAGATATGGACTCAATTTCCTTGAAATTTAGGGGTCTGTCTATGCACTCACACGACCGAAGGTACTACTAGTTGTACAGTCTTTCTTATATATGCATGCTGTCAAGGTCAGATTCTGTCTCTGAGCCCTTTAACCTTGTGTGCCTGCTGTGGATGCTCCTCAATGATTCCAGATCTATTCCAATTATCTTGCTGCTGATTCTAGCAATTTTGCTGAGGAGATTTTGATTAATTTTGCTTTAGGCTTAAATCCATGTTGCAATGTTAATTGTTAAATGGATCTGGGAAAAAAAAACTGCTATAAAACACATAAAGGACCACCTGGTGAACCTAGAGATTTCTCAGTTTCCAGAGAAAGAGAAAGAGCTGACAAGTCTTAAAAAATATTAAATTACTGTTAGCTCTGAATGTATTTGTGTAATCAATGGTGATACCTAAGCTAAAACTACTCCTCTAGCTTGTTCTCTTAAGGTCCATTCACTTGCAGTAATGAGATACAGTGTCTATAACAATTATTCACCCCCTTAAATGTTTTCAGATTTTATTATTCTACAGCATTCATTCATATTGGCATTGATCAACAGAAAGATTCCTTAATGTGAATGTGAAAACAGATCTCTGCAAAGTGATCTAAATTAATTACAAATATAAAACACAAAGTGATTAATCAAATAAATATTCACCCCCTAAAAGTCAATATTTAGTAGGTGCTCCTTTGCGGCCATGACAGTCTTGAGTTTGTGTGGACAAGTGTCTCTCTATCAGCTTTGCAAATCTTGACACCCCATTCCTGCTCAAACTCTGTCAGGCTGCACAGGGATCATCTCAGTGTGAATGAAAAGTAGGGTTGGATTAACCATTAAGCAAAATAAACACATGCTTAGGGCATCAAGGGAAGGGGGCACCACAGAAATTTTTCATTGCTGGATTTACCATGGACCATATGGTGCAAAAATACAAATGTGCAGCTCCCACATTAAATGAAAAAATACATACATACATACTGTACATATACAATAATAAAATAGTAATAACAGAGGTTAATGATGCAGTATATATTAATCTTGGGAAAATAACAACATTAGAATCTGGTAAGTGCCACAGGCTCACGTGATTGTTCTTATCTTAGTCAAGTCGACTGTCTTGTTTAGTCGTCCACTGAGAGTGAGTGCAGCTCATATACAGTATACAGTATGGGGGCACCAAAATTGTTTAGGTGCTTAGGGCCTCTAATCTGAACCTGCTGAACAGCCATTTTCAAGTCCAGCCACACTTTTTTCCTTGTCCATTGCACTTGCAGTGGCCCAGAGCTTGAAAAAAGCAGTTTGTGTGAATAGAGAGGACTCAAAGGCAATGAAAGGACAGTATTGTCAGCACCTTTGGATTATTTCTATGCTGACTAATTAGGGTCAGAATACCCATAGAGATCATATTGTAACGGAAAGTGCATGAAACTTATAAAATTCTTCAGTGCTAAAAGTGTTAATGGAATAGGATAATAATCATTGTTACAGATTGAGTTGACCACTTTAGGAATCTGATATCCAGTTTGGAAAAATAGATTGCTTTGGAAAGGAACAAATGAAAGATCTCACAGAGGAGACATAACTGTCACTGAAACTGGCCAGTTAAATGTTTATTTTAGTTATGTTTTCTTTAAATGAGACATCACATTAAAAAACACTATTATTACTGTTTATAAAGTACTTTCCTGAATATGTTAAATCTAACAATTACCTCAGGTTGAGCTGAAGTTCATTTTTAAATAATTAAGGGTGGAGTTAAATGCTTGGTAGTGTGGGTGTCATCCTACTGCTGCTTTTGTCTTTTCTTATAAGTTTGTATTAATTTTCCAGAGCTAGGACAACGTTTCCATCTCTTTGTTAAAAACAATCCAAGATTGTCATGAGTTATGCATATTTGTTGATTTTTTTTTTTTACTGTGTACATCTTGGTCTTTTCTTCCCATAGCTGCCAAAATCGGCTGTAGGGTTGTTTTTGATGTCCTCTTTGTATGCTGATTAACATTTTAATCCTTTGATAAACATTTTATAATCTTCTTGCATTGCATAAAAAGCTTGCCAGACTTATTACAGTTTGGGAGTACACTATGATAACCTTGGAGAAAAAATCTGTTTTACAATGTATAAGAAAAGTAGGATTTTTTTTTCTGGATTTAATGTTTGTAGTGCACTGGAAAATGTAAGTCTTTTTCTTTTGTATTTCACCACATGTTGTTGCAGTCTACATTAAAACAAGCAGTGATATCAAATGTGTTGGATAGGTTTACACCAAAAGTTTAATGTAGGCTCAATTTGTGTATATTGTCCAATAGTTATATATGTCAATATTTACAATTGAATATAATTAAACAGAATAAATTGTAATTACACATTTTGAAACAAAGATTGCACAGCTAGTGATTTTCATAAATAAATTAAACTAAGGATTTCTTTGATTAGAATTTTTTTGTATAAAAGTCCAGAGCCCTTGGATCTGAATCCTGGCCTGGCACTGATCATGTTGAGTTTGGTTTTCTATGTTTATCTACATTGATTTTTTCTGGGTACTCTGGTGTTCCTCCAACTTCACCAAAGACCTTCAGGTTAGAATAAGCATTGGCTCTGTTAAGTGTCCATGGTCCATCCATACTTTGCTCTGCCCTCTTGCTTGAATCTTTGCTGCTGCAATAGCCTCTGGGCCAAGGTCTAGAACTGGATCAAGCATTTTCAGTAACATGGTTATCTTTTCTTTAAAAAATAATTTTATTTACTCCAACTAATAAAACTGGCAACCCATTTGGTAACAGATTCTGTTTTGTACTATTTCATATTATTATTATTATAATTGGGGTGGTTCAGTTTGCACTACTACTTTCTCAAAGATCCATCATCCCAGCATTAAATCCCTTGCTCAATTGTTATCTTTGTGAATTTTACTCATTCACTCAATATTGGTGTGTTCCCCCCATACTCAAGTTTTCCTCCTACAGTATATCTCCAAAGATGTGGTGTAAAATAATTCATGTTTTTTACAGTAGGAGAAATTGTTCCTTTGTGAGTGTAAATGTTTGTGTGAGTGAGCCCTGTGATGGACTAGTGCCATGTCCAAGGCTGTTTACTGCAGAGTGCCTTCATTTAGTTTGTGGTGTTTTTCATTAAGTCCTTCCTTGGTTTCACTTTCTAATGTTTTTCTTTGTCGCTGTAACTTTTGAGTCACTTACTTTTGATAAAAATAATTTTGTTTACTATTTATCTTCATGGATCTTGGTTTTTGTTATTTTTTATAACACCTCAGCTGGTACATATTAATACAGAAAAGTACTGATTCTTCTCAGAAGCCCCATTCCCATCATGCATTGATGTAGGAGAGATTAGTCATCTAACTGACCTGCACAGCAACATTATTTCAGCCTCTTGTACCTGTAGTGTTATTGCTTTAGTCAATACCTAGACGTTGTAAGGTGAGGTATGGACTGAATATTTTGTGCAAGGACTTGCTTCACTACTGCAGTATTGTACAATGTTCACAAAAATTACACGTTTACACTAATTTGTCTCACAATTACCTTCACTCTCACTTATGAACAAGAACCTGAAGCAGCTAGATCTTCTTCCTTTGGCCTGCCACTGCTCTCACTCATATCCAGTATGGGAAACAATGGGACAAGACACTGTAAACTATTGAGGTGTCCCAGAGATCTCCTTTGATTAGCAGCAGTGTTCCAGCAGTTGTGAGTCCAAATGAACACCTACTACAGGTCAGTGGGGTGGCATCCAGGATTCCCCAAAGTGGCATCATAGCTCTTCAAAGTGATCCTACTGAATTTTCAAAATAGAAGAGGATAAGGGTTAATGTACATGTTTCACCAAAACCCATTCCCATTATGATTCTCAGTTTGGAGCCCTGAATACATTCCCTCCTCATGTGTGTGTGTGACTCAACAAATTCAGAGATCAAATTGCACATAACAGGAAAGAATGAGAATTACTCCAACTAGATCTGAGTTTCAGCTGTCAGAATCTCTCGTCCAGTAATTTGGTTTAGCATTGCAATATGATCCTTAATGTCTTGAACTGCATCTTACTTGAAAAAGGTGATCATAACAGCATACTACCATGCTATTATTTTGGTTTAAAAAGCAAGTATTTCTTCTTCTTTTCCTTTAAATGCACCCATAACCATTTGATTTTTGAGAGTTACTCATTCTTTTGTTGCTATTGATTATTTTTAAAGTTCTTTTTTACAGACACCTTTAAATAACTGTTAAAAACCTTTGTTGAGTTACGAGGCCTATTCTCCTTTAAGTTATAAAATTAATGTTCAAGTGAATAAAAATGAGCAGTTTTAATAACATTTAGTACATATTTGTATTTCATTCATTTTCATCTGATTGATAATATTCTGCTCTCGTAAAGGTTTTTAACTGTTTTTAAATAACTCAATTAATGAGTACAAAAGAACGTAAGATGCTATATGAACATTTTCACTAGTACAAAGAAGATTGATATGATTAACTTATAATCAATCAATAATTGTCTCTTTCTCATTATTATTTACTTTTTTTAGAATATTAGAACACTCTAGATGAGAACAGGTCATTCAGCCCAACAATGCTCACCAGTCCTATCCACTAATTCTTCTAAAAAAACATCAAGTCTAGTTTTGAAAGTCCCTAAAGTCCTACTGTCTACCACACTATTTGGTAGCTTACTCGAAGTGTCTATGGTTTTCTTTGTAAAGAAAAACTACCTAATGTTTGTGTGAAATTTAACCTTAACAAGTTTCCAACTGTGTCCCTGTGTTCTTGATGAACTCATTTTAAAATAACAATCTCGATCCACTGTGCTAATTCCCTTCATAATTTTAAACACTTCAATCATGTCACCTCTTAACCTTCTTTTGCTTAAACTGAAAAGGCTCGGCTCTTTTAATCATTCTTCATAATTCATCCCCTGTAGACCTGGAATGAGCATAGTCTCTCTTCTCTGGACCTTTTCTTGCATTGCTATGTCCTTTTTGTTGCCTGGAGACCAAAACTGCACACAGTACTCAAGATGAAGCTTCACCAGTGCATTATAAAGCTTGAGCATAACCTCCTTGGACTTGTACTCCACACATTGTGCTATATAACCTAACATTTTGTTTGCCTTCTTAATGGCTTTTGAACACTGTCTGGCAGTTGATAGAGTAGAGTCCACTATGACTCCTAAATTCTTCTCATAAAGTGTACTATCGATTTTCAGCCCTCCCATTGTGTATGCAAACCTAACATTTTTTACTTCTTATGTGTAATACTTTACATTTACTGACATGAAATTTCATCTGTCACAAATCTGCCCAAGCCTGTATGCTGTCCAAGTTCTTCTATAATGATTTAACAGATTCCAAATTATCTGCCAATCCAACTATCTTGGTATCATCTTCAAACTTAACCAGCTTGTTACTTATATTCCTTTTCAAATCATTTATATATATTAAAAATTGCTTTGGCCCTATCTCAGACCCTTGTGGAACAGCACTCTTAATATCAGCAAATTCTGAGAAGTTTCCTCGCACAATCATCCTCTGCTTCCTGTGTCTGAGCCAATACTGCATCCATCTACAAACATCACAGTGAACTCCCACCTCTTTTAGTTTGATGCCCAACCTCTCATGTGGCACTTTATGAAATGCTTTCTGAAAGTCAGAAAAATTAATACCAAATGCTCCATTTTCTGAACCCATGCTGACTGTTCAGAAAAAACTCTAGTACTTTCCATGTGCTGCTCAATCTTATCCTTAATATTTCCTTCCAATACTTTGTGTGTGATGTACATTAAGCTTACTGGCTTGGATCTGCCCGGTCACCCTTTTTATATATTCCATAGCTTAAACAATCCTCAAATAACCTATTCATACACCTCTCCAATATATTGGTGCCCCTCCGGTTCAGATGTAACCTGTCATGGCGGAGCAGGTCCCGTCTGTTCCAAAAGAAGTCCCAATGGCCCATAAACCCACACTCTTCTACATTGCACCAAGATCTCAGCCATGCATTAAGCTTTCTAATCTCCTCAAACGTACCTGAACTGGTGTGTGGCACAGGCAGAACTTCAGAGAAGACTACCTTGTCAGTTCTGCTCCTCAGCCTGGCACCTAAATCTTTGAATTTGGATCGTAGAACTGACAGACTTCCCTTGTGTATATCATTTGTTCCAACATGGACAATGACAACTGGATCTATCCCAGCTCTGAGTCTATCTACCCTTCCAGGAAGGTCTTCCACCTGTGCACAAAGAAGGCAACACTCCATGTGAGACTGTCCGTCTCTATATCAAGCCTGTGTTTCAGTCCCCATAATGATTGATTTCCCAACTATCAGTACCTCTCTCTTTCTGGGAACTGGTTTTTAGGTGACTCATTGGGGCTGTTCATCCCTGCCTACCACCTCAGAATCATCAGAGACACTGTCCAGCACTGCAAGTACCTGAAAAATGTTTGACACTTCCAATTCTGGGATTTGAAAAATGTTTGACACTTCCAGTTCTGGGGTTGATGCCCTCAGAGAGTGTGCATCCTTTGCCTTGCACCTTGTGACTGTGACCCACCTATCTCTAACTGTCTGGTCTAGAATCTCCTCCAGCGCCACATTAGGGGTGCACACTATCTTTCTAAAGGTCACTTGGGCCAGGTTCGCCACTCCCCTACTACAACGTAGGCCAGCCAACTCCTCCTCCAGTTCAGCGACCCTGTAGCCCTCATAGAAGACTGGCTCCTCTAGGTGTCATCTAAAATGTCCAACATCCAACAGGACTTGCACTGCACTGGCCTCATCAATTTGATTTAGGATTACTAAAACTGCCTTAACTTTTCCAAGCAAGAGGACAGAGCAAACCATGGATGGGGCTCGATCAGTCAAGCACATTCTATAGTGTCATTAAATGATTTAACTTAAATGGTAATACTAAAAAAAATTAAGCCAAAGAAAATAGATTATAGAACTGCTATAGCTATTTTACACCTTCTAGCCCCTTAAGCTCCTGTAATATTCTCTCTCTCAACTGCCTGCTGTTTGTCCTTCTATGAGGTTAACTTTACCTTTCTCTAACTGCTCTCCTAACTTTGCACTCCTCTTATTTATTTAAAGAATCTCCACTTGCACTGTTTATCTTCTTCTTCTTCTTTCGGCTGCTCCCGTTAGGGGTCGCCACAGCGGATCATCTTCTTCCATATCTTTCTGTCCTCTGCATCTTGTTCTATTACACCCATCACTTGCATGTCCTCTCTCACCGCATCCATAAACCTTCTCTTAGGCCTTCCTCTTTTTCTCTTGCCTGGCAGCTCTATCCTTAGCATCCTTCTCCCAATATACTCAGCATCTCTCCTCTGCACATGTCCAAACCAACGCAATCTCGCCTCTCTGACTTTGTCTCCCAACCGTCCAACTTGAGCTGACCCTCTAATGTACTCATTTCTAATCCTGTCTATCCTTGTCACCCCCAAAGCAAATCTTAGCATCTTTAACTCTGCTACCTCCAGCTCTGTCTCCTGCTTTCTGGTCAGTGCATTCCCCCATATTAATGAACCCTTACACTGTCATTCATTTAACTGCTCTGCTTCTGGACTGCTAAGAATGGTTCAATCTAAAATAAATAAATAAAACTTGCTTAGTAAATATTTGCTGCTAGTTAATTTCTTACTGTCTTATCTGTTCCTACAACCCCAGCCCCTTGTGCCGGGTCTGGCATTTTAATGCTGGCCGTTTACCTACGCACCGCTGAGCCTTGCCCTTTTTTGCTTTGAAGTCAGCCGCACCCTATTTTTTTAACTAAGGAATAGCTGTTTCTGTTACTTATTAAGTATTTATTGCTACAACGCTGTGATTTTCTTACTGATGCCAATATCAGTTACTGCTGCTTTCTGCCCTGCCTCTTCTAGGCTAGTTCAAATACAAACAACAAAAACAAGTACACATATACATACAAGTAACTTTTCCAAGCGTGCCCCCAAACACCCAGCTACTTTTGTTCCTGTGTGGATGAAAAAAAAGGCAAGAAAAAGCTTTAAAAATTCCCACACGGCTCCTTAGCAGCAACCAAAACACAAGTTTATAGGAGCAAAATGGATTTTTTAATTAATTCTCACACCACAGAAAACACAAAGTTCTTTGCAAAGTTGATGTCAGTGCTGGTCAAGATTGCTTACAACATTTAAGGTACATTTTTTTTTTTGTTTCTCCAATTGGAGGCCTGGCAGGTGAAGTGATTTGCTCATTGTCTCATAGTGTCATTAGTGGGATTTGAATCTACAACCTCAGGGTTTGAAGTCCAAAGACTTAAAGACTAAGGGCACACTGCCTATACCTTGTGGACATAGGTCTATAGCCAGGGTCTGAAAGAAGGAGCTGCTTCTCATATTCTCTAAATGCATCTGAGTAGCCAATTTATTTCTTTGGTGCAAGACAAAGGAGGTTGGTCACTTGTCGATTAATCAGGCAACTACCTGTTCATACAGATAAAATGCAAGATATCCAGTTAATTCAGACCTTTGTTTTCATCTTTTTTGTTTTGTTTTGATCATTCACACCTGTATATTGATTATAAAGTTATTACTGTGTAGTTAAAAATATAGAAAATCATTAAAAAAGAAAAAGTCTAAAATAAGTGGTCAGACTTTAGGTATCCTTTATAAAACCAGTATTAACAATAATCTTATGTATAAAAGTCTATGCGTGGAAGTGTGTGTCTGTCCGGCCCAGAAGTGAGAGGTGGAGTTGGGCTAAGGGCTCCATTTCTAAGGATTTGCAAACAAGGCCAGCACGTCAGCAAAACGAAACATCTGAAGAGAGAGTCACTCACTTATCCGCTAATACACAAGTGAGGCAAGCACGTTGGGAAAACAAAACCTCCGAAGAAAAACAGTTGCTTAGCCACTAATGCACAAACAATGTGAGCACGTTGGTAAAACGAAACCTCCTAGGAAAGAGACCCCATATTTCCCCATCGATTTCAATAGTTTCTATGACCCCATCTTTTTTACAGACAGACATACACAGCTAGGAGATTATAATTGAAAAAAAATAAGACACTAAAAATGTTATTCTCGGTTTTCACTCCTGTACATTGTGTTAAAAGGTTTTGTATGTTTTATGACATACAGACTGTTAATAATTGCTTATAATCTGTGTTGTGTGTAAGATGGTACAAAGCAACACTTTTTAAATTCTTGTAATCACACAGTTAGGATGGCACCGTGGCTGCTGCCTCGTAGTAAGAGGGCCAGGGTTTGTGTCCTGGATCCTCCCTGTGTAGAGTTTACATCTTCTCTACATTCTTGCATGGGTTTCCACCAGGTGCTCCAGTTTCCTTCTACAGTCCAAAGACTTGCAGAGTAGTTGGACTGGCTATACTAAATTGGCCCTAGTGTGTGGTTGGGGTGTGTGTGCCTTGCTAACCCTGCGATGGACTGGTGTCCTGTCCAAGGTTTGTTCCTGCCCTATGCTAGCTGGGATAGGCTCTAGCAACCCCTGTGACCATGTCATTTCTTGAGGGTCAAAATTCCATTTCACATAATGCAATAAAGAAGGCAAGAGTGGCTACCCAATCTGTGTCCCTTGCCCAGTTTGTGCTACTCATGTGCACTATTTTCACAAAAACATGGATTACTTTGTATTTTATGATTGGTGTGCTGATTAGTACAAGGGATTTGTGTTATTGTATGACATTCCATCATAGTTTGTTGGACTAATAACTGTATTGAGGTCAAAATTATTTATTAATAAATAAAGTTTTTTGAGTATTACTTTGAATATTAGCAACTTTGCAGTTTTGAAGATTACTGAAAGAACATGATTGACTTAGAGAATCTAACTCTAGTTTCAGGAAGACAGAAGGAAGTGAACACACACTGTGTGTCTATGAATGTTTATAATTAAAGTTAAGACAGCTACTGTAATATAAGGAAAATGATAAAGTGTTGGGGCCTAGCCAGTACTTATTTAATGTAAGAATACAGAACAAAAATCAAAAGTCCAAACAACAAACAATAATCAGGGATGTTGCTCATTTAATGTTGCCTATCTTTTCAGGCTTTTTTTCTATGGGTCTCTTGGAGCTTCATGCTCTTTGGAATCTGGTTCATGAGTGAACATCAACCTCCGGTAATTTTACTCTTTAAACAGCCCATGGTGTGGAAGAGCGCCTTGGGGGCCAAACAGCAATTGATGTTAGTGAGCTTCCTCGACTAAGGTTTCAGGTGAAAGACAAAAGAAGTGTGTGTACAAGTCTTTGCCTTGTTAGTGAATGTAAGATTGTTAATTACAAAATTACCTATTTTGATAGTATAACAAAAATGGGACTGACACAGAGACATGAACAGAATGATTTTATTACACACTAAACATGTTATAGGTAGCTATTCCCACCCATTAAGTGACCAATCATTTTACCCTTCATCTACTCCATGTTTGCAAGTGTTCAGGTCCCACTGTTATTAGTTATTTCCTCTGTATTCAAATATTAAAAGGACTATTGGGTGCCATTCTTGTACATTCCAAATGGTACATACCCTGTATATGCATGGGTTTAGAGAGTAATGTAAAAACAAAATAATTAGTAATGTGATTATTTTTCCCTGGAATTAATGAATAAAATAATTCTGTTAAAATTTGAGAGAAGTAGTAAGTAATTTGTATTAGATCTGTAATGGATTACTTTTTTTAAGTAACTAAACAACTCTGCTTATAATGAATGCGTAACTAAAGTGTGATCAAAATTTGTTGTACTAAAAGAATATATTTAGAAGGATTAAAAAATACATACAGTATTTTGTCCAGCTCATTAGTGAATCTCAATTTAAAATGCAAAAATAGAAAAGACTAAAGATTTAATTAAACTCCAGGGGTTTAGGAAGTTGTTTGCAAGAAAAATCAACAGCTGCAGTTATCCCACAGTACAGGTTTAGAGAATCCCAGTTCAAAAAGTTTCCCCATCATACACCAGGTCACTTTCACCTTGTTTTAATAAAATCAGGGTGCATGATGGCACAGCTTCTTACAAGGTTATAGCAAAATATATTTAATGATTTTGTTTTAGTAGCAAGTAGCACAATCCACCAGTTTTCTAATGCCATACATTGAGTTTTGCAAGGTGCCATTGGGACTGAACTCAAGTTCATCACTAAGCATATTCAGGGACACATCTACTGCATATTGGGTCAGATGGAGTTATTAATCAACCAAACATGCTTATTCTTGGTATGTTGGAGGAAACTGAGGTAAAAAAAAAATCCACATGGGCATGAGAAAAAATGCAACATCCACACAGGCAGTTGTCAGCTGGAATTCGATCCAAGGTTCCTGGAGCTGTGAGATAGCAGCACTAATCATTACATCACTGTGCCAGATCTGCAGCAAAAAGCCAATAAAAAATAATTACAGTGAAAAGGATGAGGTTGTAATTGGAGAAAAATGCCTTCTGTGTAATACATTTAAATACAGTATGTTTCATAAATTCAGGAAACATACTTGCTAAGAAGAATGCAAGGAAGAAAAAAAGAGTGAGTTTTTCTTCCTGTCTTTTCCTGATGTGGGAGGAAAACAGGAGTACCTAGAGAAAAAACAAAGCAGACATTGACAAAAAAAATATTCAGACTCCACATAGACAATAGCAGTGGAACAGTGAGTCTTGTTCTATGAAGCAACAGGGCTAACCTGCCCTGTTTTGTATAGGAAATATTTAGCACAAAGGAATACTATTTGAAAATGATAGAACATGTATATCAGGGACAGTTTGGGATATAATACTACCCTGGCCTTTTGTTTAGACTAGCCCACGACAATTAGCTAGGTATCAACCATCCTTACCCCACTGACAGGCTGTGCAGATGCTGCACTGTCCTACTGACTCACTGGGATTTTCCTGCAGTTGCTTGTTCTCCTTCGTCATGCTTGCCGTGCTCTGTTGTTCTAAAGTTGCTGTATTTGGCTGAACTTTGACAAAAAATGTAAAATGTCTGAGGGTCTAAAGTATGGTTAGACTTTAGTCCTCAGTCAACTTCTGTTCCCCCTTTGCTAGTGTAATATTGACTCAATCTATGCATGGAACAGTACAGAGATCATTGGCTACATTAAACTAGGGTAAAAAATAAAATCAAAGAAAGGCCTCCTAACTATGAGTTCCTCACTCATGAATATTTTCTTACATGTTGCTGCCCCTTGTTTGAGTGATTTTCATATTTTTTCTTTATTTTGTCAACATGTCTATCATTTTTCTGAAGGTATTGTCTCCATTCTCCTCTCATCTGTGCCTCACAATTAGGATAGTTAGGGGGGTGAGCTAGCATTTAGTAGTGTCATGCGATTCAAGATGTGCACTGAGGTTGTAGTCATGTCTCTCTTTCTCTCTCTCTCATTCTCTCAGTCTCATGGTTTGTGGCCTGACAGCAAGAGCAACAGAGACAGAACTTGTCACACTGATCTTGATTTCTGGTCCATCCCTGGTGTACATCCAAAGTTATTTTAGAGCATGTGCATCTTTGAATATGTGCCGTTCTTTTGTGGGAAAGAAAGAGTAAGCTGTTGGGAGACTTACACACCCTGAAATATACTAAGGGGACAAAAATTAAAGATAAAAATGTTGACTTTATTTTAAAAAATGATACACTGGGAGAAAAGAACAATAAAAACAAGCAATACCATAATGTACCTGACTCTGCTCTGTCTGTTTAGTATAGTGATTCAAAAGCATTACCATTCTTAACTCTCATTTTTCTCTCTCAGCCCTGTCTTGCCTTCCTACTGACAGTTGTCAGTTTTCACCCCAAGGTGTTCTTCTAACTTCTGGCTAAATGAGATTTTATCCATTATTTTATGATCAATTAATTATTAAACATGTAAAACAACTAAATGCAGATAAATCTGTGCATACAAAAAATCTATATAATGTGTAAAAAGAGAGACAAGGTAAAGAGGAGAAGAGTTAGGACACCAAAGGTGTCCCAGATGTTTGTCCAAGGTTGGTTGGTAAAGATAGATGGCAAAAACACAAGGTTTTCAAAAATTAAAAGTGAGGTCCTCTTTTCATGAGTCTCTAATCTGGTCTGAAAAGGGTCTGAGGATCTGATGAACTTATATAGAAAGGCGGAAGTGAAAGAGATGGAGCATTTGTTAGTTCAGGTTGAAGTGACATCATGGCTCCTCTAGATTGTGTTCTTCCATTCTAGGGCAAATGGAAAATCGGGTTATTGGCAGTGTTATATCCAAATCCTTCCCCGTAGATAAGATGACTAAATCCCAAGTGAGTTGCTCCAAGCTTACATGTTTCACAAATGAAATAAGTACTCTTCCCTTCTTCGTCACTCCCCCCCTAACTTTAACTACTCCTTCCTTTCCCTTTCCCCAGCCCTTCAAACATAATATTGTATATAGGGAAAGAAGCCCAAAGGCAGCGAAGTCAACTGGAGGTGCTTTCTCAATCAGCAGTGTTGATCATTTGAAACCCGTTTCTGAATGACCTTCACCCAGTACTGCCACTTGCTATTGTTAACCCCAGATGCTCCATTAGTTCTACCTGCCAAAAGCTCCAATAGGATTAAATTAAGAAAATCAGCTTTGAAATCTGGGAATGATAGAGTCTGTAGATTTCCATCATAGTATTAAAATACATTTACCTGCAAGAGAGCCATGGTTGAAGAAACTCTATTGGAGAAAGGTCAGTGCGAGGGAGGAAAGGTCAAGCAGATGAAAATAATGAGGCAAGAGGAATATTAATAACAAAAATGGTAGTCAGAAAGGAGGCAACATTGGACCAAAAAGTAGCTACAATGGGAGATTCACAAAACATATGAAGAAAAGTGTTTAATGCACAGATTGCCATAAATGGCATGATGGGTTTGCAGCAAAGCCCACAATGAGGTAGAATGTAATCTATATACCAACCTAAGTTGAATATTTTGGAGGTTATAGTTTCTGGTAGTGATAGTTATGTTTTTTAAAAGTAATAGACCATTGGAAAAGAGGGGCCAGCTTTTATTCACGTTGCTGCTATAAACTCCATCCCATATATTATATCCGTGGCTTTGAGCAGGCCTACTTTTGCCCAAAGTACACCAGGCTAGAAGTTCATCTAGATCTTTCTGTTGTCCCCACACTCCTGCACTTTCAGTTATCCTTAAAAGACCAGAGCTCCAAAGTAGCACCCTATCTGCTCGCTCTGTTACAGCAACAGCATGTTACATTTGCTTTTGTCCCTTTCTAAAATGGTGTTTTTCCCTCCTTGGCATCATTGGGCATGCAAGGTCTTTTGTCTAGTTCACTTTTCCCTTAGCATTTTCTCTCTTACTTTCACTAGTTTGCTTCTAGGGCACACAGCCCACCTAAAAAGTGTACTACTTCCTATCAGAACCTGTGTTCGTATATATATTTAGTCACACACAAGCAAATGGGAGACAACTTCAAGGCGTATTAGCCATCTTCTAATGCCTTTCATTTCTCTTCACCTTTAGACCAGCAGATCCACGGCATAAAGAACTGTGACATCACGTCTGGTTCTGCCTCCTTGAATTTGCCCCTTCTTCAACGGCTGATATAAACAGGACATCACCACTAGCAGCTTAGTGTCTGAAAAGACCTCTGAAGACTATATTAGAGCGCTAACTGTTATTCTTCTCATTGTGACTAATTTCTTTGCTACATTTTTTTCTATCAATTATACTTTGTTCATCATTGGTGCCCCAGGTCTTTATGGCTGTCTTGATTTTATAGTACTATGCCATCTATATATATCTGCAAGAAGCAGATCATAGATATGTGATACAGTACCTGCCAAATATTACAAAGAGTACACTGAAAGGACTACACGTGTTACCTGGTAGGTACCCATCCTAATAATCAGATTATGATTCAGACCTACATGTATTAATATATTCAGACCTATTAATATATTATATATATATATATATATATATATATATATATATATATATATATATATATATATATATATATATATATATATATATATATATATATATATAAAACTGCTCAAAAAAATTAAAGGAACACTTTCAGATCTCAAAGGGAAAACAAAATCCTGCTGGATATCTCTACTGATATGGACTGGGTAATGTGTTACGAATAAAAGAATGCCACATCGTTTGATGGAAATGAAAATTATCAACCTACAAAGGGCTGAATTCAAAGACACCCTGAAAATCAAAGTGAAAAAATCAATGAGCTCCTGGACAGTCTGAGGTGCAACTTGGTGGCGTCGGAAGGACCAGAACATATTGTCCCAGAGGTGTTCTATTGGATTTAGGTCAGGCGAGCGTGTGGGCCATTCAATGGTATCAATTCCTTCATCCTCCAGGATCTGTCTGCATACTCTCGCCACATGAGGCCGGACATTGTCGTGCACCAGGAGGAACCCAGGACCCACTGCACCAGCATAGGGTCTGACAATGGGTCCAAGAATTTCATCCCGATAATTAATGGCAGTCAAGGTGCCATTGTCTAGCCTGTAGAGGTCTGTGTGTCCCTCCATGGATATGCCTCCCCAGACCATCACTGACCCACCATCAAACCGGTTATGCTGAACAATGTTACAGGCAGCATAACATTCTCCATGGTTTCTCCAGACCGTTTCACCTCTGTCACATGTGCTCAGGGTGAACCTGCTCTCATCTGTGAAAAGCACAGGGCGCCAGTGGTGGACCTGCCAATTCTGGTATTCTATGGCAAATGCCAATCGAGCTCCAGGGTGCCGGACAGTGAGCACAGGGCCCACTAGAGGACGTTGAGCCCTCAGGCCACCCTCACGAAGTCTATTTCTGATTGTTTGGCCAGAGACTTTCACACCAGTGGCCTGTTGAAGGTCATTTTGTAGGGCTTTGGCAGTGCTCATCCTGTTCCTCCTTGCTCAAAGGAGCAGATACTGGTTCTGCTGATGGGTTAAGGACCTTCTACGGCACTGTCCAGCTTTCCTAGGTAACTCCCTGTCTCATGGAATCTCCTCCATGCCCTTGAGACTATGCTGGGAGACACAGCAAACCTTCTGGCAATGGTATGTATTGATGTCCCATCCTGGAGAAGTTGGACTACCTGTGCAACCTCTGCAGGGTCCAGGTATTAGCTTTTGCTACCAGTTGTGACACTGACCGTAGCCAAATGCATAGGTCATATTTATGCAGAAATATAGA
The DNA here is from genome assembly GCF_900747795.2 of Erpetoichthys calabaricus. Classification (NCBI taxonomy): domain Eukaryota; kingdom Metazoa; phylum Chordata; class Cladistia; order Polypteriformes; family Polypteridae; genus Erpetoichthys; species Erpetoichthys calabaricus. Next base: position 227,375,313 of record NC_041397.2, on the reverse strand, counting down.
AAATTCTAAAAGGTTCACAAACTTTCAAGCACAACTGTATATAAGATATACATATATATTAATAGGTATGAGTTTTTTTATTCCTAAGCTTTCGACAACCTAGCAGGTGTCATCATCAGAGGAAAATGATTACACTAACAGGAAACAAAGGCAATATATAGCAAACAAGGGGGTATAAGGGGGTGGATTAATAAGGTGGGGTTCGGAAGGTTTTGGTCATAAAGTCTTTTTTATTATTTGGATGTTCTTCTTTTTAAGCCTGAATATGTTGGGTTCATGTCCAAGTGTCTGTTAATGGTGTTTTCATTTGATAACCATGATACAGCCAGCTCTCTGGCAGTTTTAATATTAACTTTGAATCATACTTGCATCATATCGCTTTTTCAAGATTTTCATTGTAATATATTCTATATGGAATTGGTACATATGACAATAAACTTGAACTTGAATTTGAACATAGACCATAGTGATGCTGTAATGGTCTAAGCAGTTCAAAGGGATGAGGTAATGTTTTGTTGAAGAAATGTATTTCACAAGAGTACATTCTGACTCATAAATATGCTTTTTTAGAGGTTTCTGTCTGCATTAAGTATCTTTAAAGGGTGTTCCAGTAATAAACCAATATGCAGAGTTGTAAGCCAGTTCTAAACATGAACAATTCATTCACAGTTGATCACATCTGATGCTGCTCAATGCATGTGTACTATGCTACAAAAACAAATACATGAATAATAAAGTATTCACTCTTCTTCAGTGAATCAATATACAAAATGCTAATGGATAGGTTTTCAAAGTTTAGCACTTCAGGTTAATACTGAATATACAGAGCACCCTCATTGTCAGATAACAATGATGGCAAGAGTAAGAGTAACTTACAGGAACTCTAACTCTCCAGTACTGGAACTGAAAAACACCATTGTTGGTCATAAAAAAGATAATGGGTGGACAAGTCATGGCACGGAAGGACCAAAATATAACAAGGAAAGATTACTGTATGTGAGTGACACAAGATGAGTTATTGGGTTATGGATTTGGCAAAGTTGACTTTACATTGACAATATGAAAAATGAAAAATGCAAACTCCACCTTTGTATTCATTAAATATAGATAAGTATCCAAAGAGTAAAACCCTTTAAAGTTGCATTATGGGAAGCGGCCAAGGATGCCAGTTGTGAGCATGCCTGTAATTAGTGTATTTAATGGGCACAACTCTGTGGCTGCACTCCAGCTGATTAAGTGTCCAACTGAGACCTATGTGAAGCTCTACCTTTTTGAAACTGGTGTTACGAAGTGGGCATGGAATTACACCTTAGGCAGCCTTATAGCATCAGAAAAATCAAAAGCCTACCTTTGATTCTTATTTCAAGGGGACAGGCATAATTTCAATTTGGAATATATTTTATAGTCTTGGGGCCAAAAGTTTATAAATTAAAATCTGATTGCACTTCATATCAAAACAAAAAGGGCCTATGAACTAATACTCTTCTATGGGGTCAGCACCTCTACCTCTCACCACTACCTCAGCCAATTTTGAGGCTTTTGATGCAATAAAGTATGTTTGGTTCAGAGTTATGACAGATTTAGCCTGTTGAGAAATCCTGTACCACTGCACTTCTTTGCATATATTCACTTTTTTAAATTTTCAGCACACATAAGAATTTAAGAAAAATGTTTATGAGAATGGGCCATTCAGCACAAAATTCAACATCCCGAAAGAATAACCAGCATACTTATTCATTTATTCCATAAATCCATTACTCTTTAAAGGTATTAAAAAAAGTTCAAATTAAATTCACTATAACTACTAGTACCATTTCAAGCTTAAAAGATAGCAGTGTGGTAATTTGTTCAATATATTTAAAAGAACAGTTCAGAATACTTTAGATACTTTTAAAACTAGTAAGAGTCACTCTACTGAAAATAAATCAAGTTAAACAACATATAATTTCTGAACTTTGAATGATGTTTCTCATTTCTTAGCACCCTTGTTTAGGTCACAATGTTAACATGAACAGGGTGCTAAGTTCACAAATGTCACTTCTAGAAAGGGTTCCGTCTGGAAAGGAAATGTTTGCAATGATAAGATATGGGAAAAGGAAATGGTCTGACGCGGCACTAAATATACGCTTCCAGAAAGTGCTGTCCTCTTAACAAATGCATGAGGGTCAGAAAGGTTTCTTTTTGTTGTGGATAATTACTTAAATTATTTTTACATAATAATTACAGTATGAATCACCAGGAAATCATCAGCTAATACTCCAAAAACAGCACTTAGTTATTTTCTGATTATGGTGCACAAGTAAAATCTTTTACTCCCTCACATGGAGCATAAGAAAATACCAATGCAAAGGGCAGGAGAATGCTGTATTTCCAAGCAGCTTAACAATTGAGAATTTTTTGCTTTTTTTAAATGCACTTACAAGTTAAACATAAAAAAGTATTTGGGCAAACTAGGTTGAGCCTCATATTATATTGTATATTGCTTTTTAAAATGTATTCATTTATTTAAAAAGTAAAAAAAAATGTAAAAGTCATTGTAAAGTGGGCACCTCTGGTTTAATTCCAGTCTATGCAAAAGGATGAATTTTCACTGACCCACTACCCAAAATGTAGTGCTTTAAGCAAACAAAGCATATTACCTTTATTGTCTTGCTGAATCAACATCTGATTCTATGTTTACAGTGGCGATGTGTTCAAGGTAGCTGAATACTACATTCTGGTGCTACTTCAGAGCAATTCCCAGAACTAACTCTAAAAAGGAGGGGTATTCCTGCATTCCTGAACCCTAACACATATTTAAAAGCCAGGCACCCTTATGATTTCACACAATTCCTGTCCTGTTTAGCCAGGTAAAGGTCTCCACTGTTGACATATGCAGTGTCATTCAACACTTCGGGGAGCCCCAGAACCTCTATGCTAGTGCCCAGTGAGTAATTACAGAGTACTACAACTTTATGATATTAGTATTAGTGTATAGTTGGCTTATGCTCTTTGCTATGGAGACTTCATCAAGATACATTGTAATTCTTTCATTTTTTTTTAACTGAAGCAGAGGTGGGTTAAGTGACATGCTGAGTTTTGTACACAACTGAACCACTGCCTGGCTATATTTCTGAAGATCACAGTCATCTGTTGGCTGCTAGCCCAGAGACCTTGGGGCAGATTTGAGTTGGAGTATTTTAAACTTTTTTTGCAATCATTCCTTGACTTTTAAAAATAACTACTGCATTATTTTGGGGATTCAGGAAATTAAGAAATACATGTTTACAGTCATTTTTTATTTATACATGTTCTTAATAATGTTAAGAAAGTAAATACATTTTGGTGTAACACTATTTTGTTTGGGACATGGGTGCCAGCATTTTGGGCATTTTTTTTTTCGCCTGGCTGCCAAACACTTTGCTAGGTAAGATCAATTGGAATTGTGTTGCACAGGACATCACCAGGTTAAAGCATTGAGCACTTTCTGGTTATTCAGGTGTGTGGATCCTCACAAAGATATTTAGTACAAGTTTGTTACTGTCCTTCTCAAGTCTTTTGGTTATGATCTTTTTTGTTTTTGACAATGACTTACATCTTTTGTTTCCAGTTTAGCTATGTGAAACAATTTTGGTTCCTGACACTCTCAATCTGTTATCTTTACAACAATTTTAGTGTCACATTCCTGCTTTTGCTGAAAAAAATGTGTTTTGTCTTTCTGGCTATTACCTCATCTAGCTTTCTGACTTTGTTCCATCTCCCAGTTCTAATAATACTTTATACTTAAGTCACCTTGTGTAGTCAGTATACATTGGAGTTAGACAGTATACTAGCAGCTCATGATCCATATTACAATTACCATGGGTCCTCCAGCTTAATCATGTATATGACACCCTGTCTCTTAATGAACATCTCAGGTCCATGCAATACTAACACTTTTTAGCCTGGCACCATTTTGCCAGCCAAGCAGCCTGCCACAGCTTCAACATCTATTTGTTGTACTGATATTTGTGTATTTAGCACAGTGGAGTGGCATAATGGACAGGACCTGCACAAAATAAAAATCTGTGAGGTTCAACAGGAATTCTGGGGCAGTGACATTTCAGTTGAAACAGAGCAGTTGTAACTGACCAAGTAGGACTTTACTTTTACTGGTGGCCCCAATAAAAGGTGAAGTAACAGCTAATACTTGCTGCTAAAATTTGGAATTAATAAACTATTCAGATTTTTATTTTCATTACTTGATATTGAATTATCATATTAATAATTAATAACAAATCCTGAAAAAACAAATTTGGTTGCACTGTCTCTTTAACTTCCTTCAGTATACACCTGCCATAACAGATTAATCAAATTATCTGTTTTCCTGCAGGTAAATATTGACAGGCCAAAATAGGAAACAGGAGATGAAATCGTAACTGAAAGACTAGTAGAACCGAGATTCAAAATGACAAAACTCAATATATAAACGAAAATTCAGAGTCTTGAAATCTAGCTAGAAAGTCATTGTTGTGATGTAAGATTTTGCATATAACTTGATAAATACTTTGTATATCTTTATTTGTATGTTAGGCAAAGCAATGTAATTTAGTGTTACATTAGTGAGAAGCATTCATATTCCCCCGCCCCCCCCTCCCCGCCCCCCTTTTACGACTGAATCTCTTTGAATTTTACGACAGAGTTGGGGGGAAGTGCCTGAAATAATTTTGGCTAATGTTCCTCTGAAGTCCCTACCTTCAACCCCTGCAAGAAAGCCAGGCTGCCTAACTGCCAAGCTTTACCTTAACATATGGTTTGGGGGCAGGTGTGAAGATGTTTTCTGTTCCCCCATTGGTCTGGAGTATGACTGTTTGGAATTGGCTTGTGTCAGAAGCCTTTAAGTACCATGACGCCCTATTGGCTGTAGGGGTTGGACAGAACATTGTGGTGGATTGCCGGCTTACTATTCTGGCCCTCACCCCCAGGCCACCAGGAGGAGCTCTCCCAACAGCATGGACATGCCCCGAGTTCCAGCAGGGCCTCATGGACTATATAGTTTTTACACACAGCCCTGCTGGATACCTTGGGGGCCACCGGGAGTCGCTGTAGGGGGGTTCGTGGACTCTTATGTGCCCTATAACCCGGGAGTACGTCATGGTCACATGACAGGAAGAAATGACGTGCTCCCGGGTTGAAGAAAAGGACTGTTTACCCTGGCCCGGAAGCAATAAGGACTTGTGGGTTTTGGACAGGAACCACTTCTGGGTCAGGGGATATAAAAGGACTCTGGGAAAGCCCAGACATTGAGCTGAGCTGGGAGGTAGGGTGGCGAAGTGTCTGGGCGAGGAGGAGAGTGTATTGTTGTTGATTATTGATTTATATGAGTAGTGTGGAGTGGAGGGTGCTTTGTACACAGTATAGTTGTACAATAAAGACGAATTGTACTATTACCTGGTGTTTGGAGTGGTACCTGAGGGTTCAAGAGGTGGACAAAAGCCTTAACTGCTACAACATCTATAAAATTTGCTTGGTTAACCTCACTCTCTCTCTTACTAACATCTGATGATGAAGCATCTCTTACCAAACTGATGAACTGAAAGGACAACACAATGGAGAGCACAGCTCGGCAGCCATATTGAACAGACATGTGGCTGAAAGTTGACCACAAATGAACTAGAGACATTTTTAAGTAACTAGCAAGTCTGTGTGCCGCCACTACACATCACCATTTAATCAGGTTGTATGGTTGCCAATATTCAAATGTACTTTGCATAGTGTTGTTATTTATGAATATTACCAATAATACATTGTTTAAATTGTAATTTAACTCCTGCTTGTCTTTTACTATACCTAATTGCCTGAGGTTATAGATATAGAAGGGAAAGTGGGGAGAAGTTATATACTATAATGCCTTATAAACAGTGGTAAGTCTGTGGGATTTGAGGCGTTCTGACAGAGGCTACATCTTAATAATACAAAGGGGAAAAGTAGAGCAATATATTACTCTACCAAGATAAAACAGTCATTATAGAAAAAAAATAATTAAGAGGGCTCCATGAGTAAGAAGGCCCTGTGAGTTATGACTGATTTAAAACGTATCCAAAATCTTGGACACTGATTCTTATATGACGCCGGCTTATATACTGTCACGCTGATGATTGCATACAATGTGACTGGGTCTTGATGATGGGAACACAAAATGGTGGTGTCCACTGAAAAGCAAGATGGTATTGCAGTAAACATAACATTATAAAATAGAAGTCAAAACAAAATCACACAATAAAAGTAAAACTTAATTCTGCAATAATTCCAAAACTAATAAAAAAAATCCAAACAATCAAAAAATATGTAAATATAAAACCCAAGAAACAAAATCCAAAGAACTGAGAATCATAAACTCCTCAGGGCAATGTATTTATAAATGTTAATGCAAGATAAATGCACTATAAGTGAAACAATCACACCCGTTGTAGGTAGGAAGCTCAATTCACCTACTAAACAAACAATACAGACTCAAAATAATAATAAAAGTGCCAGAAATACACTTTACCCCATAACTGATCCACAAATGCTGAAAAATTACTGGAAAAATTTGTTTGAAAACTATGAAGGCTACTGATTTTATTCCCTTCTCATAACATATCAATAAGGAATGAATCTAGTGTGAACCTGACAGATGAGCAATTACAGTGTCAATGATTTAGAAGTCGGTGCAGTTATCTGACCACAGATATACAACAAAAAACTGTCTTTACAGACTCATGCCAAGTAGTCAAAATGTGTTCAAAAATGCCTTCCTCCAAAACTGAGTGGGCAGGTCAATTTATCCTACCCACCCCCGCATGGCACCAGGTCGGTTATCAGTGCATTTGGTTTTGTCACCTTAGAGTTTCTGGACCCTTGGTTTATATTTAGGAAGGGGTGAATATTATGCAGAATTTGTGTTTTCCTGGGTTTTCATTGGATCTCCAATGCCTTAACATTTTATCTGGATGAATAAATCCTTAAAATGTGTGAGTTTATGTGATGCTATGCATGTATGACATGAATAATTGTTACCTATTGCTTTCTACAGGTTTCCACCAAGGTAACCTTGAGATTTGGCAAAAGCATGAAATAAGAAATTGGGAACTGTTTTGTGACCACTAGGGAACACATTCTAAACCAGGACAAAGCAAATCAAGCAACCACAACAGCAAGTTATTTCTTGTATAGCCCAAAATCACACACAGAATGCCTCAATGGGCTTTAACAGACACTGTTTTTGGACAGTGCCCCCTAAGTGCCCTGGCATTTTGGATGACTTCAATTTCATTTTAACAGATAGAAAAATTTTTAGGCTATAGACTGGATGACTACTCGCACCCAATATGGATGGATGTCTATAATAGATTGCTCTGGTGGGAGTGTTACTGGAAGGACACATTACTGGTCCACTCTAACTTGGGAATGATTCTTTTCTTTGTGTTTGAGTTTCTGGGGTAGCTGCTGTTGGTCATATTATATTGTATCCTTTCTAGGGATAGAGGGAGAACAGGCAGTCAGGGATCTAAAGCTCGTAAACACTTCCATGATTACATTTCCTGTGCCCTAAAGCAAGAAAATAGACAAATCATAACAATATATCAAAGTGTAGCAGGTATAAATGAGAATGTAGCTGAAGTGAAGAGGTGGCTTTTTGGGGAGCTTTGAAGTTCATTATAAATGCAATTTTTATAGTAGCTGTTTATTGGCATTGCATTTTTTTAGTTTTATGATTGTATGTACTTAATGTGCAGAGCTTTTATGTGAAAATTGAAAAGGATTTTGTAAGAGCTGTAGCCATTGTAAGCAGTTCTAAAGGTTTCATCAGCATATCATGGTAGGCAGCGAAATATGAGTAAAATATTTTTAATTTTGAGTTTTATTTCAATAAAAATTGTCAAGAAGTTGCCTAAGCTTTTTTTCCTTTATTTTATAATTGTGCAAAGTGAATTAATCTTTATAATTCAACTATTCAACTTAATATGTATTCTATTCTTACAACAATTCTCTCTCACTTGAAACACAGGATTTCTGAGTCTTTTTCTTTAATTTATTTTTTAGTGAATTGCTAGTTACATTATGAGTTGATTCTGATTTTGTTTTAAAGTTTATTTTCCTTAACAGTTCACTAAATGAGATATTTGTTCAATGAACATTATATAATACATATATAACACATACAACATTTTATAATTATACTTGATATGAAAAATGAAAATAGTTAGGGTTAGTGTGAGGATATAACTCTAAAAGTGGTTTTGAGTGATAAGCATATCTTTGAAACACATTAGTACTATTTTTACTACTTGAAGGATAAGGTGGACTATCACTTAAATACTTATGGTAACGGTTCATTCACTACTTTTAAAAAGTGAAAGGGACATAGGCATTTTTAAGCAAACTAGTGTGGTCATGTCTGCAGTGTCCCAGGGCAGAAATTAAGCTTAAGTTTACCAGGTACCCAATCACAAATGCTGAACACTAGTTTCTTGTATAAATAATAATAAGAAGAAGAAGAATAAGAAGAAACTGTGATGATGATGAAAAAACAGAGTACTGAAAATGGATGTATTGTAATTTTAATCTTTCAAGTATGATTAAAAGTTTTGAAATTTAGTATGACTGTAGATGCATGCATACAATATTCAACAATAATCTAAAAAATATTTTCAAATTCTACTTACAGTCTTAACATTTTGGAGCTAATTTCTATTACTGATGAAGGAAATAAATGTGGCCATTTTAAAAAGTGTCAAAATTATTTTGGCAATATCTCAAGTAAATGTGTTTTATAGAAATATTTGCCTGCCTACTTCCTTTACTTAAAAAAAAAACAATCATATTGCTTGACAAAAAAAATCAAATATAACAGGATGCTGGCGAGCATCTTCATAGAAAATCTGAATTCACTGGTCCAGCAGCAACTGAAAAATGAACCAGCAACTTTAAATCTGGTCAGTGAGAGTGATTGAATGTGTATGTGAGGGTGTGCTGGAATATCCTTGTGTAGCCATAACTACCTTTAATTTGGATATTGAAACCCCATACAGTACTTTAAAACTATGAAAGATGTGGGAAAACACAGATGATTAAAGTCACTGAAAATCTAGTATGACTGCTGACTATTTATACAGTATGAAGGTGAAGTGACATCATCAAATAAACCTGACAAACTACTCATGCTTTTCCACCCTCCCTAGAATACCAATATTTGATATTGTCATTGTCATTGTACAATCAGGTGGTATTACAGAGGCTTTACAAAGGTACATAGTACAGAGGCAGATTGGGGTCTGACACAGTCATTGACTACTTTTACCTCTTTAACCCTAGAGTAGAGAAGAAGTCAGTCTTACCTCTTCTGCCTCATCTACTATATAAGCAACTCTCAAACGGGAAGTTTATAACCAGCCTTTGACAAGGATGGATCTACCTTGTCAAGAGCAATTTATTCTCTTTGAGGACAAACATTCCTATAGACCTGTGGTCCATCCCAGAAAGGGAGATTAGATAATCCTGCATCTCAAAAGGATTTTCTGGCTTGTGCCAGAACACCAGAATTCAATCGGCTTACACAATCCTGGATGGTTTCATCCAGACTAACACACATGTATGGAATTATTTACAAGCCATTATGAGTTAAACAGTGAACAGCCAATCAACCATGGACAAGTCTGAGAAACTCCATGTCGTCAGTTTCATCCTGATTCTCTTGCTTGTGTTCTATAAAACTGAACAATGCAAATATCTCCTTCATTCACAGTGAATCCAGTAATTCATGTATCAATTTAGCAAAGCAACTTACAAGGTGATAACTAGTTGAGTAACCATCTTTTGGGATCAATATGAGTGCAAGTACCACGCAGCAAGCTACCAAACTAAGTAAACGTATGAAGGGAAGACAAGAACTAAGCAAGTAGTCAGAAGTGCTATAGACAGTAGTAACAACCATCAGCCAAGTGAATTATAATACAGCCTTATTCCATTACAGAAACTCAAATCGAAACTTCATTAATATGGATATAGGTGTAGGTATTCAAGAAGAGGAGAGTCTTCAGAGGTGCTTTTTTAAAAGATGTGAGACTCTGTAGATGGGTTGATGGTGGGTAACATGTCCTACCAGCAATTTTATTATTGGTTATTATTACTCAGAAATTCCGAGTTATTTATATTTGATTGCCCTACCTACAACTCTGTGAAACACCTCTTTGATAGTGGCAATTTATTTCTCTGTTGGGACATGTGTGTGTGTACAGACAACTGTTCAAAGTTAGGCCCCCTTTTGTTGTAAAGAAATGTGCTGTATTAAAGTCTTGGATCTTTGTCTGATTGGGTCTGATTGCATTTCTCTGGGCAGAATTTAGCAAAGGAGTTGTTCATTCAGGAAGAGTGTGATGGTGACGGTCTTCTCCATGCTCCCAATTCTGTCTTGGGAGCCTCTTAAACCCGATACCATTGTGACGTGTGAGTCCCTGTCTTGCACCCCAAAACATGAGGCTGAGTCTCAGTACTTTAGCAAAACCAGCTTTATTCAACTTAAAACAGGAGCAGCAAGGTTATTTATTGTGGCGGGATCTACCATTCTACTTTACACAGACACAGTAAACAGGCAGGGTCAGGGCCAGGTCAGTGGCCAAGTTATAATTTTCCCTGCATCACTCATCTGGCGACCTGCGCTTTGCACATTGCAGTGGTCAGTCTAGTTGTTTCTGTGGTGCTGCAAATCTGTGCTTGCCTCGGCGATGAACAAGCAACCCTCAACAGACGTGGCAGTCACACTCCTGTGTGTCATCCCATTGGGGAGGGTCTCAAAAGAGTTCTGAAGTCTCACACCATCAACAGTCATGACCGGGATGACTTAGGGAGATGAGGACACTCATGAAGCAGGAGGTAGGTGTAACAGGTGCTCAGTGCTTTTATTTAAAACAATTCAAAACATAACAGTGTTCAAATTAAAGTGCAGTGCAACATCTTCAACAAATAAATAATCCATTAAAATTAAAAGGTGCTGGTTTAAGTTAAAAACCAAATTAATAAAGCAATTAAAACAAGGTTAAAAAACAACTGTGCAGGAAGCTATCCATTAAAACATGAGCCCTAGTGCAATCCGCTCAAACTGATGTCTCCTCAGCTTGTCCTGACCAGACCTTGCTGCTAAAGAAACGCCTACTGACAAGCACAACCAACACTCTTCCGTAGGTCTGGGTCCCTGCCATTCCATGGCTACAGCGGGATTCCCAATTCAGGCCCATGGCTCAGGTCCTCCATTGGTCATGGCGCTCACAAATCTCCCAATGCCTTCCTAGACTTAGGTGAGAGATAGCACCTGGTCACTCCAGCTTCTTGTGATGCAACGACCACATGTTTTCCCTAGAGGTCTCCTTTCCGGCTGCCTGCCTCCTATGAAACTTGAGCTCGCTCGCTCTCTCTTGCTCGCTCGCTCCTGCACCATCTTTTGCTCGCTTGCTTCCTGCTTGCTTTACTCTTCTTTCTTTAGCCTCCTTTCCTGTGATCTACTTTTTCATTCTTCTCCTTGTTTTCCTTTTTTTTTCGTAACACTTGTGCTTCACTTTTAAAGTGGGGGTGAGGCACAGCTTCAGTAGTCACAGCTCCAGCACTAATTGGGGTCATGGGCACTCCTGCATGTTTCCACAAAGTGCAGTTCAGTTCGCTCCAACATCCTGCATTGGAACCGCTGCTGCCACACTACCACACCCCAACCGAAGATGCAAGTGTAGACGATTACTTATTTAAAATGATCTCCCAATTCTTAAGCTGTGGAACTGCACTTTCACAAAGGGAAACAACATCTTCATAATTTTCTCTACTCTTTCTGTTCTGGGATCAACACTTCTTACAGGACATTTTTGTGACTTTTGACCTTATGATGGAATGCTGTGCTCTTTTATTATTGGTGGCTGCAAAGTATTAATCCTTCATGTTAAACTTGATCTTTTTCAATTTAGTTTCAGAACATTGGTTGCCCCAGTAACTGAGCCAGATTTTGTCAAATCACTTCCTGGAACAGTAAAATCCTTGGCTCATTTCAAAAAGTGGTATTAGTGAGTTATCTGCATCCTTGGCCTCACAGATCACATACTGTAATTCTGGTTTAATCTGCTCCAGATACACAGTTTTGGCTAATTCCAGGTTTTCTGTAATGGAACTGACTTGATTTCCATAAATCCCAATATACATTAGGCAGATTTCACACAACTATGACAATTTATTTCTTGTATAGCCCATAATCACACAAGGAGTGCTGCAATGGGCATTAACAGACTCTGCTTTTGACAGCCCTACAGCCTTGAATTCTTAAACAGACAAGAAAAAGCTCCCAAAAATACCCTTGTAGTGAAAAAAATGGAAGAAATCATGGGAAAGGCCATTCAAAGATACACCCCTTTCCAGGTAGGTTGGGTGTGCAATGGGTGTCAAAAACATAAAACAGAACACAAGTAATCCTCTACACAGAGCTAGATGTCCAGTATATCATTGGCACCTCAGGAATGCAATACAGTAGTACAATAGTAAGAGTACAAACTACAAAGCAAAATCCAAGAAAAGATTATATCACCCACTAAATACAGAACTATCCCTTATGAGGATACCGATTTGTTCAGACTCCTGGAGATCTCGGGCCAACAAGCTGCTCTTTCCTACTGGCCATTCTATAACTGAGTCAGTGCTGGGCCAACCAATCAGATGAAAGGACCCTTCTACCCGATGATTCCAGTGCTTCTTTATCAGAAATGACTTTTCCATAGGCAGGAAAATAACTTGGCAAAATGCCACATGTGAATACCTATGGCAGATGAAAAACTGAGTAGGCAAGCATTAGTAACAGATTATACATATATGTTTTAGTACTAATGACTGAGATGTAGTATGCACAGCTAATCAGCAGCTCTACTCAGGGTATACTAAACTGAAGTAATGAGTTTTCAGCCAGGATTTAAAAGTGAAGACTGAAGGAGCACTTCTTATAGTAGCAGGCATAGCATTCCAAAGCTTTCGGGCCCTGTAACTAAAAGCTGAACCTCCCACTGTTATTTTATTAATCCTTGGAATCTTAAGAAGCCTAGCGTGATACATTCAGATAAGTAAGCAGAGCCTTGACCATTTAAGGCTGTATATGTTAAAAGGAGGATTCAGAAATCTGCCTTAAATTTAACTGGGAGCCAGGGCAAGGACTTAAGAACTGGAGTTATGTGTTCATATTTTCTTGTTCTTATAATAATTCTTGCAACACACAATTCCCTCTTTCTGGAACAGACCCAATACTGTTCTTCTGTTATTGTTCTACTATTGTTCGTTTGGCATATAATTAAATGGGGGTATCCACAATGGAAATTTCAAGACATTTACAACTTTAAAGACTTTGATATCAAGATATATTTTATTCCTTTAAACAACTTTGCCATTAACATGACTGATAACCAAAACATTTCTTCTATTTCATGCAAAGGTTTAACTATATATAGTAATATGCACAAAGCATGTTTCTTAAGACTGTACCATAGCCCTTTAGATGATCACATACTGCACTAACTGTTCTTCCTCTTCACTGGCCTTCTTTATCCATTTATGTCAGTCCTATTGCCTTTCCTTCAACTGGGTTGGCTTCAAAGAACATCCTGTCATTTTTGTGCTGCACGTCTTTCATGATTCACTTCCAGTCCCTTTTTGAAAAGAGAACAGAACAGTTTATGAACCATCCTGAATTGTTATGCTCATTTTAAGTGGTTTCCTCTGTACTCCCAAATCATTTTAGAATGTGGAGGCAAAGTGAACTATGATGGCAGAAAATAAAGATGGGCAATTCTGTAATCTGTATGATAGAAAATGGAAAACTAATGTAAACAATAATGTTATGATTATGTAAAAAAAAAAACTGTGGTGTGAGTTACCATAAGGGGTGAAATACAAAATTACTGTCTATTGGACATTTTTGGCTAAAACCTTTTTGATACTGACAAGACAAACATACTATAATAATAGAGTGTATGGTGGGACATTTAAGTTGTGTGATACCCCACAGATGAAAGAAAATTTTTTAAAATAGCATAACCTTTACAAAATGCTGTCAAGAGTAGTGCTGGGTCTAAAAAGCAATTTTTGGTCAGCTTATATCAACCATAAAAAGTAAGAATAGAACATCAAAGGATTTAGCCAGAATCACTGGAAACATTGTGAATGGTTGATTTTCAGTAGAAATGTAAACATTATTTCCTGGTTGTTATTTATGCTGCCTAGATATTAAGATGTTACATATTACTCTTTAATAAACAGTAGACATATCAAGGAGTCAGTTTGCAGTGTATGGGTGTCTAACAGCTTCAGATAATGGGCCACAGTTAATGCCTATTGAATTTCTTGCAGTCCAATATACTTCAATGTGTTAAGTCAGTTTCACATCATCCAGCTTCGAAGGGATTAGCTGGAAGGCAAGCACAGACCTTTCAGCAATTATTGAAAGATTCAGGATACTCTACACCACTGCATTGACAGATTTGTATTCAGTTATAGAAGCTCACCATAAGCTCCCACAAGTCAATCACCTGTGGAGCTTTCTCTAAAAAGAAACATGCATAAGGTTGCCATGTATCACAGAGCTGTTTTTTTACTGTCATTTAATAAAATCAACAGAAACGGTAAGTATGAATGTGTTTTTACAGAAAAAACAAGTATTTCATCATAATCAGAGTATTGGTGAGCAATAATTGGATTGGAGAAAATTAATGACACAGGCAACGTAGGTAAAGGAAAACGGGTTTTATAAGAGTGCATCAGGAAAATGTGAGTAATAAAATATGTTATTTGCTGTGAGCCCAAAAAAAAAGTAAAATAAGATAACTGTATATTAGAAACAGTAATAGGAATGACAACAGAAAAACATAATGTAACAGTATTTGGAGACTGCCATAGCAACACCTTCAAGACCTGTATGAATCAGGAAATTGCCATAGGAATTAGATCCGTAAAATGCATGGTAAAATTAAAGTAGGGTATTTCAGTTAGAATAAGTAGTACTAGGGTGTTGTACCGTGTTAGCCATTATGAATGTAGAGAAAATCCAAGCAAAATGACACCTTTTATTGGCTAACTAGAAAGATTACAATATGCAAGCTTTCGAGGCAACTCAGGCCCCATCTTGCCTGAAGAAGGGGCCTGAGTTGCCTCGAAAGCTTGCATATTGTAATCTTTCTAGTTAGCCAATAAAAGGTGTCATTTTGCTTGGCTTTTCTCTACAGTTAGAATAAGGAAATTTAATTGGGACATTTTAAACAGATGTTTAAAGTTTTGGAGGAGGGATTTTTATTTAACGCATATTAATAGCATGGAAAATTTGTTCATGTAGTGTAAAGTAAAAAGCATAATGGTGTATTTGTGAGTGAAACTGCCATAAAAGTCAGTGATCTAGCCTTAATTGTCGGCCTGGCCACTCTACATGGGGAGATTGCAAGCTCCCACTATGTTTGCATTGTATTTCTCTGCGTACTCTGGATTCCTTCCACTTGTGGAGGCTTTTATGGCTAGCCTGACTGAAATCTTTAACTGGTGTGAAGTCCTACCTAGACTGCTGAGATAGGCTTTGCGTCTCTGTGACCCTTTAATAAAAAAATGAGTCCTGAAAATAGATGGCTAGAGTAAAACAAAACCTACATTTTTTCAATATTTTTAAGTCAGTTGTCTGCAAATGTGTCAGGGTTAGCGTCAGGAAGTGCATCAGGCTGTAAAACATTAGCCAAAACCTTAATGATGGTGAGGAGGTGCAAGATCGAGCTGTTTGGAGAAGGTTGATCAAGCACATCAACCCCACATAGGAGCAGAAACACATGAAGAGGAAGAAGAAGTACTCTGCAAATGTGGCATAAAGATGAATTTGCAATTACGGAGGAAAGGCAGAAAAAAGATACATTATTTTAATTAAAAAGGAGAAAAGTATTTTATTCTTGGCAGGTGTTGTGATGTGAGATTTTACATATAACTTGATGAATATTTTATATGTCTTTATTTGTAATTTAGGCAATGTAATTTAGTGTTTACCTCCAACCACTCCCCTTAGGAATGGGTCTGTTTGAATTTTACGACAGGATTTGGGGGATGTGTCTTAAACCAGTTTGCCAAGTGTTTCTTTGCTAAAGTCATTTCTACCCCTCCCAGCCCCCCTGAAAACCGCACCCCGCAAGTAGGCTAAGGTTTACTTTAACATATGGTTTGGGGGCAGGTGTTAAGATGTTCTATTCCCCCATTGGTCTGAGGTATGGCTGTTTGGAATTGGCTTGTCTCAGAGGCCTTTAAGTACCATGATGTCCTATTGGCTCTAGGTGTTGGACAGAACATCTATAAATGTATGTGTTTAACCTCACAATCTCTCTCTTACCAACCAACATATGATGAAGACGTATCTCTCTCTTGCTAACCTGTGATGATGTAGAAGTATCTCTCTCTTACTACCCAACATCTGAAAGAAGCATCTCTCTTGCTAACCTGTGATGATGAAGACAACACAATGAAGAGCACAGCTCAGCAGCCATTTTGAACAGACATGAGGCTGAAAGCTGAGCACCAATGATGCCTTAACTAGAGACATTTAAGTAACTACAAGCCTGTGTGCCGCCTGAACTACATATCACCATTTAATCAGGTTGTATGGTTGCCAATATTCAAATGTACTTTGAATTTTGTTATTATTTATGAATATTATCAGTAATACATTATTTTATGTGTAACTTAACTTCTGCTTGTCTTTTTACTGCATCTAATTGCCTGGGGTTATAGATATAGAAGGGAATGTGGGGATAAGTTATATACTATAATACCTTATAAACAGTGGTAAGTCTGTGAGATTAGGCATTTTGACAAAGGCTACTTATTAATAATACAATAGGGGAAAGTAGAGCAACATGTTACTCTACCAAGAGAAAAGAGCAGGTTAAGAAAATGTTTGGATGAAAAGTTAAAAACTGATGTGCTCATGACTGTGTGAAAATAACGGTATAAACTACATCAAAGTATCTCTGAGTTCTGTGACCTTTGTAACACAGTGAATAATGCAATGTCACAGTCTACCCTGCTTTCTCATGTAATATCTAACAATAGCACATCGAACACGCCTGGAGAGAGACTGAAGAACTCTGGGAGCCTGTGTTTCACTTTCCTCACAAATAAGCTTACATTACCCAGCACAATTACATTCGTTTCACCAAAAGTAGCCCAAGGATAACTCATCTCTGTCTATGTCCTTATAAAGATACCCCCTTTTCTATGAGACATCAAGGGTGCAAGAACATTACTTGAGATATCACACTGGGCAGTGTCAGTAAAGAAACTTGACAATGAAGACAAGATACCATACTGGTTGAAACTCGAATCCATCTTTGATAAAACTGTTGTACAAAAACAAACTAGCATAACAAGAGTTAAAAAAGAAAACCTTCCCCTGGCTTTCCTAATGTCCCCCACCCAGTCACAACACTCATGCTATTGCTGTACATATTTTAGGAGAAGAGTGCTGCTGCTAAGAAGCAAATGTAAGAACACTGAAGTTGAAACAAGTCCAGCTTTATCCACTGCCAGTTTTGCTTTACTGGCATACCTCTTTTATCCCCAAGATTTCAATGGGTCATTTGAAAATGTTTTAGAAGCATTTTT
The DNA here is from genome assembly GCF_900747795.2 of Erpetoichthys calabaricus. NCBI lineage: Eukaryota > Metazoa > Chordata > Cladistia > Polypteriformes > Polypteridae > Erpetoichthys > Erpetoichthys calabaricus. Next base: position 227,357,673 of record NC_041397.2, on the reverse strand, counting down.
TTGTAGTTTTATACTAACAGCACTTTGGGTTTTGATCTGTTTCACTCAAATGTTCATCTTCATGATGACTGCTGAATTAACTGCTAACTATTACACTTGAAGGAGACATGGCTTACCTTTACTCCAAAGGTGCTGTGTCATACCTGATGCACTTTGTGACTGTTATGATAATCTTCTTTTGTAATAAAAGTAGGTCTTGTTCCACTGATGCCTGTGCAAATTAATTATATGCTTTTAGGCTGGAGATTCTCCTTGATTCCCTGTGTATGACCCACTTATAAATAATGGGCAGGGCTGCTAATAATGCTCTGCCAAACTGTGAATTTATACGCTTGCTTTTTAAATGCAAAGTAGGACAGTTATCTAACCCAAAAAAAACACTCAACTGAATAAACTCAGTACTGGAACATTGCAATTTGAAAATCTATTAACTTCAGAATACTGCAGATGGGTCTTCAGCATTTGGCCATTTATTATTCTGTAGTGCATGGGTGCTTGGGAACTTAAACCAATCACAAAGTATATCAACTTTACTTTTCTGTGAAATTCTGAAGATTCAGTGCATTAATTAATTTATAAGTATAATTATATATTACTATATATTAATTATAATTAAGTATTAATGGAAGTGGGTATTTCTGTAAATGGCTAACAACTAAATCTGGGATAATAATAATGAAGGAAAATAAGACACACTATGAAAATGTTATGAGGTGGTCATCAGACTTATTTACTGTGCCAAAATGTTATATGATGCAATGCCAGACAACACCCAATTTGTAGACAGGCACTGTGCAGATGTACAAAGAAAGAAAGAAAGAAAGAAAGAAAGAAAGAAAGAAAGAAAGAAAGAAAGAAAGAAAGAAAGAAAGAAAGAAAGAAAGAAATTACCATGCTGCTATGCGTTCTGAAGACACCCCTGTCTCTGTGCCACACAACCCATCAACCCCCTCATCTGTAGTACTACTCCACAAATTTAATTCGTTTTACTCTTCTACACTTCCCTTATACAAGTAGCCAGGGAGTTCCAAACATCTCGCTAGTAGCCAACCATGGTCCTTCCTTGATACACAGCTGTCAAAAATATTTCTAGGTGAGTTTAGAAGAAAACATAAAAGCAGGACAATTCTATCCTGCATATAAACAGAAAAGGATGATGTCCTATATAATCAAATCTGCCTGAGAACAAACCACATTTGAAGTTGTATTTGTATCCCAGACCATTAAAAGAATAGCCTCAGAATACTTGTGGTCCATGCACTCTTCACGGGTTAAGTTTGGTTTTATCATCAAATTAATGACTAAATATGAAGTCATTAAGCACTCTTGACTGTTTCTAATGCACAACATCTTGAAGCATTAACAAATGACCACTCATCCATCATAAAAACCAATAAACTCAGTTCATAATATTTACTATATCTCAAAGACAAAAATGCAAGGTGGGAATTGTTTGTATTGTTTAGATTCAGATGGGTAGGAAGTAAATGGTTATTGTGACCATTTTAGCCGAGGTAGTAGGTTCCATATACTGTCGTTTTATTAATTAGCCTTATCAAGTTTTTAAAAAAATGTTTTAGTCATTGTGCTGAAGACTCTGTACATGTAACAATAAAGATGCTCTAAATCTATAAACCTATGCATGGGGTTTAATGGACTTTGACAGAGAGATGGCTACATGTCACAAAATAACTAAGTCAAAGTCACTATAATCTGAAAGTAAGGGCATAGATTTTTTTTAACTTTTGTTTTCAAAGACTTTATCTTTCAAACTGCATGGAGATCTGACACTATTAAGATCCTCTATTTACAACCTGTAAAACAGGACTTCAGAGAAGAGACACAAGGCTGGAGCATACAACCCACAGAGATAAATAAAGCCAAACAATGTTAAGCAAGATTTTTTCGTTTTTTGCATGAAATTGCTTGGAGGAATACTAAAGTTACTAAAGTTATAAACATAATAATATAAATCAAAGACAACAATAAATATCTCAGCTCCATGATTAGAAGCAAAATTGGCATGATGATTCAAAAGATAAATTAAACCAAGAAGATGATGAAAACCTACAGCTTCAAAATTAAATGTGGACACTTATCCCAAATTTTATTGCATATATTGCAATAAATATATTATTTTCATTTAATTTATTTTTTATTATTTTCTACACATGCTGCACAGTATCTTAATGATGTCATGTGAAATTACTATTGCTATGCCATGTCTGATGTTCCAGGGAAAATAACATATATAGCCTAAAGCACAGGTGTAGCAGACTGCCTTCATCTGCTTTTTCTGTGTAAGAGAAAACTTCTTCTTCTTTGCACAATTTAGTATGGCAAAATTTTCTTAAATACAAAAGTAAGAAAAAACAATGACCAACATGTCATATCGTCGATTGTTGAGCCAACATATCAGAATAACAATTAGTCAAACTTAAAGTATTCCTTCAATACTTGCCAAACGATGACTACATATAAAACATACAGTAAGTCTTTGACAAGAAAATCTGCAAAATATACTGCAAAAATAACAAAATCACAACCATTATCCATAGCATCAAACAAATCAAAAATGACCAATCCTTTTTGCCCTACCAAGATAAGTCAACCCAATGAAATCTAAACAGCAAATAAAAATAGTTACCAGATTTTTCTCCACAAAGACACAGCAAAGTTCTTAACCTTGGAAATCACAAAGCATGCAGGCAAAGTGAATCTAAACCTTCCTTTCAATCACATACAGCTTTCTGTGCAGAAATCACATTTGTGCAACCCACTTCTTTGTGCTTCTATGTTAGTAACTAAGATTTGTGTTAGGAAATACCCTGGGATTAAGAAAGAAAGAAAGAAAGAAAGAAAGAAAGAAAGAAAGAAAGAAAGAAAGAAAGAAAGAAAGAAAGAATTCAGTTTTCACTAATTTTCCATTAATTCATTATTAATTCAAAACACAAATTATATAAAACAAATGACCAGAGCCAAAAACAAGATGTTCACAAATTATGATATTCAGATACATTATTTTCATGAGTATAGCTAATCATCAATTTGTTTACTTGTTAAAAAAACAAATTTTATTGGCTAATCAATCACATCATTCTCTACTGCATATGAATGTTACTGGCCTTCTATCTCACTGTCAAAGACTTAAGCAGAAAAGTCTTAATTAGCAAGATTGTCCGGCCCGCAAACAATTAAACAGAAAGAAAAAAAATCTGCATAGAACTTTTCCCTGCTCACTTGAAATCAAAAAATCACATTTCATATATAAAATAATTATTAACATACAGTATGAAACCTAATGATTCATCTTATAATAGTTAAAGAACTAAAAAATTGTATTCTTACTTAGTAGATTTCATTCAATTAATTGTTTTTTTTTCCCTCAAAAGACTGTAAGGTACACCATTGCATCATTGTCATTACTTGGTTATAATCATGAAAAGTAGACATAATTTACACTTTAGGATTATACTCCGGATATCAAGGAGTCAGACATCAGTGAAAGAGTCTTCCATTTATTTTAATTACTTTAGAATTTGCATTACTGTGTGTTTAAATTAATTTATATCTTTATGTGTATGCAATACAGAATTTGTCACATTTTCAACTGTATTTTACTTATGAAATTGTTACAGCACTTTGAGCCTACACTTAGTGATAAGCACTATATAAAAATAAACTGAATAGAATTGAATACTGACCTAAGCATTTTTTATGAATGACTAAAGTCCACATATTTTCTGAAATTTGAATTGAGAGATCCCTTTCCAACCAATCTCTAAAATCATTAATATACTCTGGAGAAGCTGCCTAAATCTTCATCCAAACTCACTACTATCATGTAGGAACTGATATAGCTGAAAAATGATGGAAGCTGAGTATGTAGCTGTAAATGTTTCTAATTTAAACGTAGAAGGAAAGGTTCGTCATAGTATAATCAAATTTGGAACATAATAGTTCAAAAGATGCAAATACGTTATCAATTTAAAGATTACTAAATGTCACTATCCTTAACGTCTGCCATAAATTGAATATTTCATAGGTTAAAGAAGGCTGAAACAGGTGATGATCAAGTATAGGGGCAACAGTGGGGAGCTTCTCTTCTTTCAAGCGTGCCCATAGTTCTAATAAATTGTGAAACAATAAGTGGATAGTGTAACAACAATTATTGTTAGCTGGAGCTCACAGCACAAAATATAAAAATTTACAACATAAATTACTTCCCATTGCTAACTAAGCAAGTGCACAGAAGATGTACAGGAGATTTGTGGACTTCTGCTAATTGTAAATGTTTTGTTGTACGAATATTTGCTGCCCAGTAATAGACCTGAAAGTTAGACAGAGTCATGCTGCCTTCTGCTTGAAGAGTTGCCTTTCTATTGTTTGGCCATTTTGACTTCTAGATAAATTATTTTACAATTGAATTTGAGTTCTTAAAGAAGGATTTATCAATTTATATTGGGTTGCTTTGAAAGAGATATAGGAACTTTGAAAGGACATTCATTTTGAAATGCAGTGTTTAAAAAGATTTTATATATTTCCTTGTATTAATTGTTTTTTGGGTCTTTAAGCTTTTCTGATATTCAGAGCTCAGGTTGAACCATGACATAACCCTCCTCCCAAGGATTGACTTCAAGAAACCCCACAAATATTCAGTAAAAAGTTGGAAATGTTAACAGAGCCGGAATGTTTCTTGTTTAGGAGAGGTTGGGAGCATGTGCTGACAGAGCTTTGGTGAAAATACAAGCAACAGTTCTAGTAGGTCCTTAGCTAGTGGGAACTCCGAAATATTACACAGGTGATCCTTATGTGGTCAGGAATTCTGACAATTCCAGATTGTTCTCCAGACATCAAATCAAAAAGAGACATAGGTGGTGCAGGGGGTAATAAGGCTGAAACAACCTTTCCTGAGGCCACTGATGACTATACAGCTTATCCACCATCCAGTACGGATGACTGAATGGCTGGACCAGCAGCTGGCATGGTCAATTGGACACTAAAATAAAAACTTAGGTGGTGATGTTTTTTGATGCATCTCTCACCATCTGAGATGATTGAGCAGGAACCTCTATGCACTAAGATGGAGCAGGGACCATGGTGAAGACTAGAAATGGTCAACCACCGCTGTGGCAAAAACTGGAGCTGGTGGCAAAGACTGTATCAAATCTTTTGATTAACCAAAATAACAAAGTACTGGCATGATGAATGTTTCTTACTTTGAAAGAGCTGTAAAGGCTACTTGATGATAACAGCTTAGAAATGTATTTATCCAGATCATAACAGAGTTAGTTAAAAGCTTTCAGTAACTTCAATACAAAAGTGTACTAAAATCTATTGGGACAATATGAACAATGAAAATAGTAAAAGCTCTTTTCTACCAACAGAATATTTGTTACATAACAGCATATGTAAATCATATACATTAATATTTCAGTTGATCTTTTGTATAGATTCATTTTCTTATTTTTATAGATAGCAAGGTGACATAGTCCTTAGTGATGCTGGCGCAGGGTGACATAGTCCTTAGTGATGCTGGCTCACAGATATGGCATCTAGATTTTTGCCTGGTCTGTACCAGTTGTCATGTATCGGGTTATATGCATTCTGTGTGTTACTGTTGTATTTGTTAATCTTGAATGAATATTTCTCATGTCTTTATGTTGTTTCTGTTTTTTATATATGAGATGTAATATGTAACTATGCTCTGTCTTCTTTAAATGCACAGATGTTTCATGTTCTTTGTGGGTGGAGCCCCAACAGGCCGGACCACCATGACATCATCACCCCTGGACCCTACCTAGGGTTATTTAAGTGCATATACCTGATATTGGGACTCATTCATTGTGTGTTAAGTGTTGTGTTTTCTGGCTTGAATTTGTTGGCTTTCTTAATGTTTCTGTTCTGTTTAAGGATTCTAATGTTTGCATTTTGTAATTGAGAATTTGTTTGCTTTGGACTACCTTTTATCCAACTCTTTTGCACCTCTTTTCATTCTGCTGAGCCTTTTCCTGTATTTTGCTGTTTTTGTATAATAAATTATTTATAAACATTCTTTGCTTGCCCTATTTATACAAGTCGAAGGCCATTGGTTAGCTTTCTCTTAGTGAGGCTTTGGTTTTGGATTTTGAGATTCCAATGGTTGTTTTGCCACCTCCTCATTTTTGGGTCTCCTCCTGCAGAAGCCAGCAGGTTGCCTTTGAGCCTGGTTAAAGTCAAGGCAGCCTCTGCTAGGCAGACCAGGTAGAATGCTGGCCTGCTTTCTAGCTTCTTTTTGGAGGCCTCACTTCATTTTGCTCTTAAGGAAAACCAATTCATAACACCTGTGGGGAGTTTGCCCATTCTCCTTGTGACTGTATGGTTTCTTTTAACCTCTCAAACATCTGCATTTTAGTTTAATTGGGGGATCTAAATACCTAAATTGGTCCTGCTTAACAACCCCCAACCCTCCAGCCAATATATATATATATATATATATATATAACAACGAACTCCCACGGACCTAAAAAATATTTCGTTGTAACGAAAATTTCGTTGTAATGAGATTCTGTATTTGTTGCTATAGTGATTTCTTTAACTTGCGTCTAGGCATTTGCATTCATTTCAATAGCTTCTTTCTCGTTAATTTTAATCTCCTCCTGCCTACAAGTTATGCTGACGAGAATTTTTCTCAGCATTTCCTTGTGATGATACACTTTCAGGGTGCGAATGATGCCCAATTCCAATGGCTGAAGCGCTGCCGTGCAATTGGGTGGGAGGAATTCAATGCGAACATTATCTAAATGTGGAAGCATGTTGTGGGCAGCACAGTTATCAATCAGAAGCTGAATCATCCTTTTTTTTCTTCATATTGTGAGGTTTCTGAACTCTTTTGAGACCCCCACACACCCCACCCAACGGGAACAACACGCTGAAGTGCGTCCTGAAGCGCGATTGCAGCGTCTGTGGAAGATTGTTTGTCCGTTGTTGGGGCAGGGCAATAGGAGGCTCACAGCACTGCGGTGAAGCGCCACAGAAGCAAATCATAAAAGATCGGGGTCACGCTATAAGTCCCTGTCTTGCACCCCAAAACATGAGGCTGAGTCTCAGTACTTTAGCAAAACCAGCTTTACTCAGCTTGAAACAGGAACGGCACAGTTATTTATTGTGGCGTGATCTGCCACTCTGCTATACACAGACACAGCAGTCAGGCAGGGTCGTGAAGGTCAGTGATCAAGTAATCCTGTTATCTGCATTTACAATGTAAGTGCTCCTAACCTTGCATCACCCATTGAGATCTTTTGTTTACTTTGGCGGAGAGACGCACCATATCTGTGACCCTGCTGTTGCCCCGTACAGACATAGAGATTGCACTTCGGGACGCTCTTCGGCTTGCTGTCTAGTTGTGGGAGGTCCCAAGAGAGTTTACAAACCTTACATTTTCTTGAATGAGTGCCACATTAATAGGAATGTTTCTTGAACGAGCATCACTGAACCACATAAAAACGGCTTTTTCGACGTCTTCAAATGCAGCAGTACACATACGTTTGCAACCTGAGATTTTTCTTCTTTTTTTGCTCTGTCTTTCAAGAAAGTTGACAGTGTCGATGGCGAAATTCCGAATTCACTGGCAACATCTTTGTTCTTTTTGTAGCAATCGAGAGCTGCAAAAAATGTAAGTTTTTTTTTCTAATATGAACTGTTATCGTTTTTTCGTGTCTGCCATTTCTATAGGAGGGTGACAATGAGTTAAATTCCAATGGATGTTTTTCAAATGTTGACGAGCAATAAGTAAAAGGTATCACTGAAAACCGCAGGAAACAAAAAAGGCAAAAAAAAAAAAACAGTAGGCCCTACGAGGAAAGTTTCATAGAAAGAAAAAAAATTACAGTGTTTCTGTTTAGGGATCATTGTGCCCAACTGAGCTGCGGCCACAGAACTAACTGCTCTGTGGATGATTCATTCAGGCATTTCTAGGTCTTTTGTGCACTTCGTTGTAATGAAAGTATCTGCTGAATGTACTTCGTAGTAACGAGATTTCTATAGACTTGTGTCATATGGGGAAGGTGTTGGGACCATAAAAATACTTCGTTGTAATGAAAATTTCGTTGTAAAGATATTCGTTGTAATGGAATTTTACCTGTATATATATATATATATATATATATATATATATATATATATATATATACAGTATAGTAACGTCCTGGCTAGGTTAAAGGCAGTAACTGTTAGGCTCAGCTGAGGGAGGGCAGAGTACAGCACAAAGAACTGACAGCGGAGGTATGCTTGACGCTGAAAGAGGGCAGGACCCAGAATGGATTTTTTTTTTGGGAGGTGGTGGTCAAAAAGGAGAGGGTTCGAGAAGGAAGGTGTTGTTTTTCTCTTTTTTTTTGGTACTGATTAATGGTGTTTCTCAGGCCCAGAACAATAAGATATTTATAGGCAATTGTAAATAGTTCAAGTTCTGCTATTATAATCCTGTTTTTTTCTTCTGTTGTTCCAGTAAATTGTTCTCTGATCCCTACTTCATTGTTCTGTGTTTTTTCCTTTTCAAACCTAACGTGGAGGTTTCTACAATATATATATATATATATATATATATATATATATATATATATATATATATATATATATATATATATATATAGTGGCAGGGGGCTGGGGTCCATGCCCAGCCGGGACGCCCCTGCACACTATATTCAGGGGGAGCAGTCCTGGACAGTGCAATACCTCCCCCTGGACACCAGATGGCCACCCCCCTGGGTTGGAGCGATGCCTCGGTTTTCCACAGGGCTCCATGGGAATTGGAGTTGGGTGCAGTCCTGTTGGGTCCCGCAGGCACCGCCAGGGGGTGCTGTGTTTGGGACTCCTGAGCCCATGTGGGCAGCATATCCATCACACCCAGAAGTGTAGCCAGAACTTGGTGATCAAGCACCTGGAGCACTTCCAGGGGAACTATAAAAGGAGCCAGCGACCACCACTCAGCGGCCAGAGTCAGGTGGAGGAGGACAAGGTTACCTGGGAGGAGTGGTGGTATCAGAGAGGAAAGAGAAGTGCTTTGCATTACTTGTGTGCAGTGTTGTGGGACTGTGTATTGCCTGTGGGACACGGGGAAAATGTGCGCCCACAGGGGAAGAAAAATAAATAATTGTTTTATTTTACACATGCCTCCCATTTCCAGTCTGCGTCGGGTCGGGTGCTATACAGCGTCCCATCTTACAATATATATACTGTATATATATTATAAGAGGAAATCCTGGGACGAGACTTTCTCTGAGATAATTTCATCTCCCGTGAGAGATAATTTCAGGTCCCGTGAGACGAGACTTTTTGCAAAAAGATTTTGACAAGTCCCGCCCTCCTCTCAAACATTTACAACCATGCCCACAGTCCAATCACTTCTCATTCGTGTGAATGCTATTGTCAGACACAGTTCCTGCACTCTCAGCTCCAAGTGGGGTCGGAAATAAAAAAGTAGAAGACAAAGTAGAACGTCTAAAGAGGTTTAAAAAAGTGATACACATGCAGAGCAGGTTAGAGATTATGAAAGTACTAAAATTCGAAAGTCTCAAAAAACTGATAGTAAAGATTGCATTAGCACTAACAAGCGGAATTTATTACTAGGTGAAATGACGGAACAGCAAAAAGAGATTGAATATATGGACATAGGTGATATGACAGAAGTATGTAGACTTGTAGATCGTCTAATTTGTGTTGCCATCAGTGAAAGTAGTGCTTCTTCCCAACGAAGAGGCCTATACATGAGAATTAAAAGATTTATTGTTTGGTGATAGTGAAATCCACATATGCAAGCGGCAGAAACGCGAAGTGGCTGGCGCATAGCACAGGCCTGGGGGTTGGCGAGCGAAGCAAGCAGTGGGCGAGCTAGTGTCCTTGGCGGTTGCTCAAGACGATGGCTCCTCTGCTCTGTATTCCTGCCACGTAACGCTGGCTGCTGTGGGCTGAAACTCCCTTAGCTGCAAGCTGAGTTTCTGTTACACAGTAAACAGATGGGAAAGAAACACAGCTTTGAAAATGCCCACCTAAACAGTATTTTAATGGGAAACAAACACACTCTTAACTGTCTCTTTTGCGGCATCAACTGTGGCTTAGCTCCCTTTCCACGTAAGATGCTTCTCACACGATGCTTAGAACATATAAAAGACAGAGCCCATTGCTCATTCTTCTGTCCTCTCTTTCCCAGACTGTGTCTGCCCCAGCCACTGCTTCCAAGCCACTGAACCTGCTCAATGAAGAAGACTTTGTGTTCTTTTAAGGTGAAGGGTGGAGCCAGATTATGATGTTTGACAGCTGCTACCTGTGTGCTTGTGTGCCAAAGACAAACCGCTGTTGAATAAACTCTTGTGTCTGTTCCTGTTTGTTCAGCAGTAAAGTTATTTTTCCTTGGAAACCCTGTCTCCAGTACAACTCTACGACACAAGCTTGACTATATATAAACTGCTCAAAAAAATTAAAGGAACACTTTTTAATCAGAGTATAGCATCAAGTCAATGAAACTTCTGGGCTATTGATCTGGTCAGTTAAGTAGCAGAGGGAGTTGTTAATCAGTTTCAGCTGCTTTGGTGTTAATGAAATTAACAACAGGTGCACTAGAGGGGCAACAATGAGACGACCCCCAAAACAGGAATGGTTTAACATGTGGAGGCCACTGACATTTTTCCCTCCTCATCTTTTCTGACTGTTTTTTCACTAGTTTTGCATTTGGCTATGGTCAGCATCACTACTGGTAGCTTGAGGCAATACCTGGACCCTACAGAGGCTGCACAGTGGAGTTCAGCAGGTTTTCCAAGTAGTAGAAACTTTATTGCTGTTCTGCCAGTTACAAGCACAAGTCTCTTACAGAGGTGACCAGGCCTCACAAGGAATAGCTGTCAAACTTGATGCATCGGCCCAACTCCTGCTCGAAAGAACACAAAGTCTTCTTCATCAAGGGGATCCTGTGGGCCAGTAGCAGCAGCCAGAGCAGAGGGAGTCTGGGGGAAGAGAGACAGGAGAATGAGAGACCTCAGTATGGCTGCAGCTCAATCTTTTAAATGTTCGTACCCCCACGCGAGTTGCTCCTGCAAAGAGGTACTGAAAGAGTGTGTTTCTTTTCCATAGAAAAACTGTTTAAGAGGGGGTTTCTGAAGGGCCGCTGCTCCCCCCACAGCAGTTGTCACAATACATATGGTATACACATATATACAGAGAGAAAGAGAAAGAGGCATGCAGGTTATATTTTTGAATAAAAATACATGGAAGAATTTGGGTGTAAGACCAACCCTAACACAGTTTCTCCTTGCTTTGGAATGAAGGAGAACTATCCAGAGGACCAGTGATGTCACTTCTGCCTAAATCAATTATTTCCAGATTTGTTCAACCTTTATAAGCCACTTGACTTCTGCAGTCTTTGTCAATTATCAATCCACTCTTTTGTTCCCTTTTCTTCAAATAAACTGGACATTAAAATTGGGATCACCTGTTGGTGGTCCAACTCTTCTTTGTGTATCTTTTCAGTCTTTTACAATATATCCCTATTAGGCATAAGTCTATATACTTAATCCACCTACAGTACATATTATAGTGCAGTGTTTATAATACAATACTCCCACAATATAGTGCGTACTCGGAAGAATAGGGAAAGTAAATAAAATTAATTGTGAAAAAAAATAAAAAGGATTAGCTTGAAAATAATAAAACATACAAAACACTATAGACATTAAAAACATGGTCAAAGTTCTGCCGGAGGTGGGAGTTGAAGCTACTTCTGACAGGGGACTCTGCCAGACATTCCCAGCAGACCCTCATAACACATTTGGGTCTACCAGGCCTGACCGGCATCCTCCCCCACTATCGAAGCCAACTCACCACCAGGTGGTGATCAGTTGACAGCTCCGCCCATCTCTTCACCTGAGTGTCCAAGACATGTAGCCACAAGTCTGACTACACAACCACAAAGTTGATCATTGAACTGAGGCCTAGGGTGTCCTGGTGCTAAGTGCACATATGAACACCCCTATGCTTGAACATGGTGTTTGTTATGGACAATCCGTGACGAGCACAGAAGTCCAATAACAAAACACAGCTCGGGGGCCATTCCTCTCAATCACACCCTTCCAGGTCTCACTGTCATTGCCCACGTGAGCATTGAAGTTTCCCAGAAATATGAGGGAGTCCCCAGAAGGTATGCCCTCTAGCACCCCCTCCAGGGATTCCAAAAAGGGTGGGTATTCCAAACTGCTCTTCGGCACATACGCACAAACAACAGTTAGGACCTGTACCCCACCTGAAGGTGAAGGGAGGCTACCCTCTCGTCCACCGGGGTAAACCCCAATGAACAGGCTCCAAGTCGGGGGGCAATAAGTATGCCCACACCCGCTCTGCGCCTCTCACCGGAGGCAACTCCAGAGTGGTAGAGAGTCCAGCCCCTCTCAAGGAGACTGGTTCCAGAGTCCAAGCTGTGCGTCGAGGTGAGCCCGACTATATCTATCCAGAACCTCTCGACCTCGGGCACTAGCTCAGGCTCCTTCCCCTTCACAGAGGTGACATTCCATGTCCCAAGAGCCAGCTTCTGTAGCCAAGGATAGGACCGCCAAGGTCCCTGCCTTCGGCCACCACCCAACTCACACTGCACCCGACCTCCTTGGCCCCTCCCATAGGTGGTCAGCCCATGGGAAGGAGGACCCACGTTGCCTCTTCGGGCTGTGCCTGGCCGAGCCCCATGGGCAAGGGAAAACGCCGTCCAAATTTTTTGTTCTTCATAGGAGGTTTGTTGAACAATATGATATGTGCAAAATCAGGAAAATGAGCACAAATATCAGTTTCTGATATTTGAAATGCACACATGCTGTTTTGATGATTGGAAGCTCCCAGTGTGGTAAATCAGTGTGAAATTCAGATCTGAGATATTTCATACTTTTAAAGTGAAAATATTTCACACATTTTTTAAGGGTGTGTGTAAATTAGACACTTAAAGTATATGCAATTCTTACAAAAATGAGTTAAGCATGAAGCATATCATTATTTTATAATGTAAACAAAAAAAAACATTCTTGTATGAAAATACTGCCCTGACTAAAGTGCCACCTGCCACACTGACAGGGTCCTGCAATGAACTCTTTCCTCATGCAAAAATGTCTTGCACCCAAAGTTACTGGGATTCGTTCTGACTCCTTGTGACCCAGTCAAATAAGCAAGTTTGTGAAGGGTAAGTTAGTTATTTAACTCTAAGCTCATTGAGAAGCTGAATGGAACCCTTAGGAAAAAAAGTGAACTTCCCACTAAAAGCTCTTAAGATGCTGAAACCACGTCCAAGACCCAATTACAGAGGATGAAATACATTCACTAAGAAATTGGCTTAATGCATTTATCTTACTGCATAAGGCTATGATGACTAAGTGGCAGGACGTTTGTTATATAAATTGCATTTGCAAGTTTTATTTGCGAAGGCAAGAGTTTTCTTTATTCTTCACAGATTCATTTTCATGTTTTTATGACTTTCAAAATGAATTCCACATGCACTATTTTCTTTCATCTCCATTTTTAGTCCATTGACGACTTTTTTAATCCCCTATCATTAAATTCCTCTGTTGTCTGATTTGAGGTTCACAAGAAATCCCAGATAAAAAAATACAAGACAGCCTCCAGATTTGGATTATACTGCAGAAATGTGTCTCTTTAATAATATCCTTTCTCAGCCCAAGGATTTTTATCACCTTATCTCTACTGACGTCGTGCTTCCCTAAACTGAAGAATCTGCAAAGTATCTAATCTCTAATAACTGCTTAAGACTCTGGATTATGAATTTTTTTCAGTGGATTTTTTTAACTAACTCTATAGAAAAATGTACAGTACTTAATGCTGTGTCTAACCAATAGGTGTATATATATATATATATATATATATATATATATATATATATATATATATATATATATATATATATATATATACTGTATGTGTGTGTGTGTGTGTGTGTGTGTGTGTGTATACCCACACTGACTGCACAGACAACACTGAGAAGTACATTTAAAAAATAACTATAATTATCTAGTATAATTACCTACATATTAAAACATCACAGTGTATATGAGAAAGATCTTAAAAAACAGAATAACATATCTTTTCTGATTTAATTGACCGGTAGATTGACAAATTTCAATTAGCAAGTTTGTGTAATCTGCTACTGTAAGCTTTTTCACTTCAGTCCAAAAACTTTCTTAACAGGATTTCAAAGACTGCCCAGGTTGTTTGGGCCAGAGAGTTCCATTCCTCAGTCATGCTACAATCCTTTTGTTTGAGGCTTTACATTGATGCTGTTTTCTTTTACATCAATCTTTGTTTGATCTCATTAATCAGTTTGCATAATAGGTTTCAGATTAAACATACAGAAATAACAACCTGATGGTTTTGCTGAAGTCAATTTGGTGCTACTTTCAGGGAAAAAAATGTGCATTAAAAGCCTAGCTTTACCAAGCCTATTAAATTAAGATGAAACCGAAAGATGACAACTTTTTCACAACCTAAGGCATTTTATTATGAAGGGATACCCACAGAGAATGAATTAAAGCACTATATGCACTGTAAGAGTCTGACTCCACAGGTCTGAAATGTCTAACTGTTTGAGAAAAGGCTTGCCTGCTTTCTCTAAAGTCTTTCTGTTTAATTTTCTTTTTCAGTCTCTCCTTTTCGCTTTGTCATTACAAGCTGACACATAAAAATATAAAATACAAATATTTATAGGCACAGAATCTGCCTCTGAATTGCAACATTGATTTAGTAGTAACAGGGAGACAGACACAAAACTATCATAGAATTTTGACAAAAAGAAACTAACCCTATACAGAAAACAAGAATAAAAGGAAGCCCGTCACACAGCTTATCAGAGCTTGCATCATCTCCTGAAATAGCACAGTTAGCACGGTTACCTGTCTATATAAACATTTCCCGAATTAACATAAAAGTACCACAGTAGTATTTAAACAAGTGCACAATGTGCTCAGAAATCTAAAAAAATAACCTGGCTAATATACAGGCAAAGACAGAAAAGACATTCACAAAAGTAAAAAAAAAAATGAACAAAAGAGTCCAGCAGATCAGAACAGCCACTGACCACAGCATTCATCCAGCTTTCTGCTTAGAGTGAAACATAATGATCTCAAAGACCCTATGATCATCTCTAGTGTGCTACATGACCACATCCTTGACAGCACATTTATATAAATGTAAAATTCTGTTGCTCCCTCAAGTAGACTTATTAACTTGTACTACACATGTCAAGTTCAAGTTTACCCTCATCTGTATAGAAGGTAGTACATTTTTACCTGAATGTCTGGCAACACCAAGATCCCAGATCCATGAATATATGCTCTTGGCGAGGAGCACTTTGACTCTCCAGGTAAACCATCACAAAACATTACTGTAATTGTCTCATTTACATGTTACAGGGTGACTCATCAAGGTCTATGGAGTTTAGACATTAAAGCCCCATTTCAAATATGGTGGCAAGTATCCTAAAAGGTGGAGAAAAGATCCAGGAGTAGAGACTGTACTGATACATAGTGTAGCATCTAGCAACCAATATCACTTATCAATCAGGTAGCACCAGATACTTACAGTGTTTACTGTGGTGCAGAGCACTTTCACATGGAGTGCAGCCAGCTATTTGATTGGCAAGAGAGCTTTCTAGGAAACACTGTACATGGGGCTGGGAAAACTGTGGTATGGGTGATATAAATAGGAGCACACTGCATGCGGAAGGAGATAATAATAAGACATTAAGAAATTAAATTAATAATAATGCTGTGCTTTTGAATTGAAGACATGACTCCTGACCAATGATTAATGGGGAGAAGCAGTTCTTCATTTCAAAACACAGCATTATGGGAATGACTTTTTTATTGATGTAACTATCAAGAATTTTTTAAGCAAAAAATGCATGTGTTTTGCATGTCAATAGACAAGTGGATTATGTAACACAAATAAAGCGAAAATGTTTTTTCTTTTTTCATGATTGTTTTTCACAACCTTTGCTGTTGTACAGCACTGATTAACACTTAGCTCTATTACATCATAAACTACTTAAAGTAACTCATGCTTCAGGAGTATTTTGTCAACCAGGGTGAACAGGGAAAATCACTGCTAAAATATACTCATCTACAGTAGCTCAAGTAACACATTATTAATAAAATTAATAGGTACTGTAAAAAAAGAAAGCCCCTTCATATAAAGTATACCTGTTTTTGTTAGGCAGCTGAGATGCACCTCACTGTGACGCAGTTGTGATGTGAGATTTTACATATAACTTGATGAATATTTTGTATGTCTGTATTTGATTTTTAGGCAAAGCAATGTAATTTAGTGTTACTTTGGTGAGAGGCATTCGTGTTTGCCCCCCCTTTTACGGCTGACCCTCTTTGAATTTTACGACAGGATTTGGGGGAAGATGAGCCTTAAACCGGTTTGGTTAGTGTTTCTTTGCTTAATTCATTTCTACCCCCGCAAGAAAGACTTAAAGACATATGGTCTTGGGGGTGGCAGGTATTAAGATGTTCTATTCCCCCATTGGTCTGAGGTATGGCTGTTTGGAATTGGCTTGTCTCAGAGGCCTTTAAGTACCATGATATCCTATTGGCTCTCGGGGTTGGACAGAACATCTATAAATGTATGTGTTTAACCTCAGTACCTCTCTCTTACTAACCAAGATCTGAAAGAAGCATCTCTCTTGCTAATCTGTGATGATGAAGACAATACAATGAAGAGCACAGCTTTCAGCCATTTTGAACAGACCAATGATGCTTTAACTAGAGACATTTAAGTAACTACAAGACTGTGTGCCGCCTGAACTACATATCACCATTTAATCAGGTTGTATGGTTGCCAATATTCAAATATACTTTGCATTTTGTAATTATTTATGAATATTATCGATAATACATTATTTAAACTGTAACTTAACTTCTGCTTGTCTTTTTACTACATCTAATTACCTGAGGTTATAGATATAGAAGGGAAGGTGGGGATAAGTTATATACAATAGTACCTTATAAACAGTGGTAAGTCTGTGAGATTAGGCATTTTGACAAAGGCTACATATTAATAATACAATAGGGTAAAGTAGAGCAATATATATTACTCTACCAAGACAAAACAATTGGCGTAGTCGGGCAGGATTTTGGGGTAACCATGTTTTGCACCCTGTTTGCAAATACTGTTGATGTATATGTGTGTGTATGTATGTGAATTTTAGGGCATCCAGTGTACAAATGCGGTGGAAGTAAACATTGTTTGGTTGCTGAATGGAATTTAACCAACAAAGTGTAGAGATTTCATGTGTGTCACGAGGACACCCGCATGTTTGTTAGTGCTGGTGGTAGTGAGTCCCTAATTAAAGTGCTAGAGAGTGGTGGAACATTGCATGCGTCATTCATACAGCCTTTAAGTGGTTAAAGTGCTAGGGAGTGATGGGACTGCATGCATCATTCATACGGCACTTATTCGTTTAGGATCTTTGTGTATGTACGTGTATGTTTGCTTACAGGGGCAAAAGTAGGCCAACCCATAACGAAGGTGGCAAATTGTATTAGATTAAAATTGTAGACTCAGAAATGCCTAAATTCATATTAAAGTCAGCCATCTTCCAGTGGTGTGGCAGAAGCAAGCAGGCTAAAGCTAGGAAACCTGTAGTGCAGGTAGAGAAAGCAGAAGCTGAGCTGAGCATGCCACAAAATGGAAGGGGGCTGGAAGGATTAAAAGCAGGAAAACAGAAATCAGGTATAAAGAAGACAGCTGCTGTTATAAGAGGTTTACTATCTTGCATTATTGGTAATAAGGAAGATCAGTATAAGGAAGAAAATAGCAAAGTGAATGAAAGTGAAAATGGAATGTGTGAAAGTTTTGAAAGATGTAACAGTTGGTGTGAAAATTGTGAAGTGCTAGCATGTAGAACACCCACTGCTGAAGTGGAAAGCACAGAAAGCAGGGGAAACAAGGAGAGAAAACCACCAATGGTGAAAGTTAGGGCAATAGTAATGGGATCTTACTGGAACCCTAAAACATGGGTGAGTGACTTACCTGAGACAGACAGGTGCTCAGAAAAAGAGTGGGAATGTGAGTGCGAGGAAATGGAGAGAGATGAAAGGAAGGGAAAACAGCAAGGATGTTTTCTTCCATTATTATTTTCCACTGCACCACAATCTCCAGATAATTCTGAGGTCTGTCCAGTAGTTAAAAAACATGCTACACCAATAGATATTTCACCACTGTTAAGAAAGGTAACCAGTGCTGCACTGAAATTTGATTTAGGACAAAGAAATCAGATAGAAGGCAGAGAAGCTGGTGAGTGTGAATGGCAATTGTTGACTAGAGGGCATGAAATGGATAATGGCATAAGGATACTGAGTAAAAAGAGTGTGGAATTTAAACAAGGAACAGTGGAAATAAAAGAAATTCGAGTGCTTGTGTGTGAAAGGCCTGAATGTACTAGTGCAAGAATGACTGAGTTGGAAAGAAAGTGCACCAGTTTAGGAGTTGGTTTGAATGAATCAGGACAAGCCAAAGAACAAAGGATGGGGGATGGTGCAGCAGGAAGGTTTCCAAGCTCAGCCAGCAAGTCAGGAATGCACAGGGGCGTGAAAATCCTAACAGCTGTGCTGGGGCCAGCAGTAATTAAAAAGCACACACACTTAGATTCAGTAATTCGAAACCTGACTGACCAGTTGTTTAAAAAGACAGCCTATGAATCTCCCTGTAATAAAATGGAGAAAAGTGAGCTGGTCTTTAGTAAAGAACACAGGTCAGTTTTAGGAGAGTTGCTGGATCTGGCACTGGGATTTTGGAGAGGGTTTAGTCCACACTTTCAGGTAGCAGTTACCATACAATAAAATAAAAAAAAGGACACACAGGCAATGAAAAAATAGAAGGGTAGCGCAGGAAGACAGGAAAGGGAATATAGTTATTTCTGTTTCAATTTTCTGGCCTTTTGTAATAGAGCTACTTCTATTATTTGAGGTTTTACGAACTTTGGGTTGGTGCAGGTAATAAATAGTGAAGGCAATTAGCAGAGTGAAATCCATGCAGGAGATTGGGTTACCATTAGCACATTGGAGCAGAGTGGCAGTGTGGCCAAGCTGTTCCAATGAATGCCTGGAAGCAAAGTTTGAGTGTTGGCACCAGGTTTAAACAACCAAAAAGTTGAGATGGACAGAAACGGCTTTGTCACCTTCCATTTTGCAGACCTGCCTACATAGCGGAATGAAAAAAAGAAACAGGAAAAGACAATAAGCAAAGATTAAAGACAAAGACATGAAGAAGAACCGAACAGACAGCAAGAAAAAGACACTTACTGGGGTTTAAGTGAGTAACAAGTCCACAAGCCATGCAATAATAAGTCTAGTCAGAATAGCTATAGTTTAAAAGGAAAGGTTTGTTCATTACTGCAGCAAATTTATATTCCAAGGGGTGGAAACTGAACAAACCAGTTAGGAATGCCAAATAAGGGGATTAATTTTGGGTTCATACAGTACACATTCTGGGTATTAATTAATTAAGTGGGATAATTAATATAATTAATACTATTATTAAGGAAAATGTATACTAAGAAAATTGGTGAACTTTTCAGGAAAGCAAGTGCAGCTGGTACATTTGCAAGTCATATGGGCTCCGATGTTTAGGTATAGTCTAATTGGGAAAATACGGAAGCCCTGCTGAGGTTGTCAGCTGTGGTGCAAGCAGAGGACCAGTGGGCCAATTCTGAACTGAGGTGTTTAGCACAACGAGTTCGCATATGGTGAGCAAACAACTCTAGGGGTGGCCTACAGGGGGAATGATGAGTTGCATAGCTGTGATGTCTCATGGTGGTGATGCCAGCCTATACTGGTAAAGGCTGATGGCAGTCAAGAGTTGCACCATGGGTAGGAAAGCACAAGAGGCAACTAAATCAACCCCAAATGTGTGAAGATGAGCCACAAAGGTTGGTTTGTGAACAGTTTATGCAGTGGCACATGTGCTCTCACTTGGGCAGAAGTGGTTGTACTGGTACCTGTGGCATGTTACCTTTCAAATTTTGATGTTAATTGTACAGCTGCATATGCTTAAATGAATAGTTTGGGACAGGGGTCTAATTAGCAGTTAGACACAAAACCAGTAAAGAACAAAGGTCAGTTTTAGGAATTCACAAAAGACTTAAATTGTAGTACGGTTAGTTTAGTGGAAGGTGTGGACTTGTCTCATTTTGAACCACCAGATCTGATGACATATGAAGACTGCAGAAAGCTAAATAAACAGTTGAAGCAAGCCGGAGCAGATACAAGTCATCAGAAGCACATCCAAGTTCTTCAGATTGTCTTTGAAATAAACAAGATATGTAATGGACAAATGGTCACGGACAACTTTTAACACTGGGACAGCAAATACTGCAAATCAATGCACAAGTTATGCATCAGACTCGTTAAACAATTAAGACTGTTTATAAAGACATTGTACAAAACATTCATCGGGGTGGAGTGTTGTGATGTGAGATTTTACATATAACTTGATGAATATTTTGTATGTCTGTATTTGATTTTTAGGCAAAGCAATGTAATTTAGTGTTACTTTGGTGAGAGGCATTCGTGTTTGCCCTCCCTTTTACGGCTCAGCCTCTTTGAATTTTACGACAGGATTTGGGGGAAGATGTGCCTTAAACCGGTTTGGTTAGTGTTTCTTTGCTTAATTCATTTCTACCCCCGCAAGAAAGACTTAAAGACATATGGTCTTGGGGGTGGCAGGTTTTAAGATGTTGTATTCCCTCATTGGTCTGAGGTATGGCTGTTTGGAATTGGCTTGTCTCAGAGGCCTTTAAGTACCATGATGTCCTATTGGCTCTCGGGGTTGGACAGAACATCTATAAATGTATGTGTTTAACCTCACAATCTCTGTCTTACTAACCAACATCTGAAAGAAGCATCTTTCTTGCTAATCTGTCATGATGAAGACAATATAATGAAGAGCACAGCTTTCAGCCATTTTGAACAGACATGTGGCTGAAAGCTGAGCAACAATGATGCTTTAACTAGAGACATTTAAGTAACTACAAGACTGTGCGCCGCCTGAACTACATATCACCATTTAATCAGGTTGTATGGTTGCCAATATTCAAATATACTTTGCATTTTGTTATTATTTATGAATATTATCAATAATACATTGTTTAAACTGTAACTTAACTTCTGCTTGTCTTTTTACTACATCTAATTGCCTGAGGTTATAGATATAGAAGGGAAGGTGGGGATAAGTTATATACAATAATACCTTATAAACAGTGGTAAGTCTGTGTGATTAGGCATTCTGACAAAGGCTACATATTAATAATACAATAGGGGAAAGTAGAGCAATATATATTACTCTACCAAGACAAAACAGACGCCTTTCATATCCTTTGATCCTAGTATTCTTTGGATATGCCTGGCATGCATGTGAGACTTGGAAGCTTGCAGCTACAATTTACTTAGTGAAACTTTCTATAATTATTGTATTGAGAAAAAGAACAAACCTAGAGGCTTAGGATGATCAGGAGATGAAAGGGTTTAATGGAGCACGCAAAAAATCATATTTGAATGAATGGGCTAAGGTCCAAATACTGATAAAGAGAAAACAAAAGAGGAGCATCACAGGCCAAAAAAAAGTCAAAAACCAAATCAAAAAGCTCTTATAAAAAGTAAAACCAAAAAAATTGCTAAAGAAATATAATATTCTTTTAATTTTTAGTACTAAATTAGGATGTCATGAGTTCCATGCCACTTAAATATGCTCACAGCAATATTATCATGACAATGGTGTCACATTAAGGAAAGCAGCCATCCAGGCCATGAACAAAATTGCTGTGATAATGATGATGTCACCAAAACAGCAGCAATAGGGGCTAAAAAAATCAAATGTAAAATTTTATTAGAGTCATTGTCCTGATGAATGGTTTGCACAGGAATCTAAAGTTGCTTGCTATTTAAGACAGTGTTTCCCAACCTCAGTCCTGGGGACCCACTGTGGCTGCAGGTTTTTGTTCCAACCAGCTTCTGTTTTTAATTGGACTCCTGGGCTAATTAAGTGATGTGTTATTTCCCATAGTTCTGTGTTTTGGGAACAATATAGAAATTAGAAAACTAAGGTTGGTAAAATAAAAATATATATCTATATTAAAATGCACCAAACAGTTATATGGGAATAATGTATTTTTTTCTTTTTAACAATATTTTCATCTTGATTTTCATTCTGCTTTTCTAGGTGTTCTAATTGTTTAATGAATCCATTATTTACTAATTAGTGGGTCTGATGCTAAAGTAGTTGCAGCCATTGATTATTCAGTGTTGTTTGCCTGCATGTCTGCTCTGCTCATTTTTAATTGTCATTAATAAGATACAACGAAGGGGAAAAACTGCACAGAGAAAGGGCAAAGTATAATTAAATCAACAAAAGAGAGTTAAGCATTTAAATCTATAGCAAAAGCAGAAATATTTCTAAATGCCTTATAAATGTAAAAATCATGCTGCTGTGATTTTCTGAATGTACAGTACAATAAAAGAAAAATAATACTAGCTAATTAAATGAGATCAATGCTATCATGTGTTGTCACTGATTAGGAATCTGGTTGGAACAAAAACCTGCAGCCACAGTGTGCCCCCAGGACCGAGGTTGGAAACACTGATTTAAGCACTATTTTGGCTGGCTTTTTTATAATCAGTTTGAGGTTTACTTATACATCTCCATATGAGTCATTTCTAAACAATCATATGCTTAAAGTAGCATTTAAGAAGTACTTTATACATACAAAAGTAAAGACGTAAGTGCAGCAGACCTAAGATGAACTTGTATGGAATGCTAAGTGATGTCAATGTGACATGCTTGAGTAAGTTAAGTACACTGCAGTTATATAATAAAAGTAATGTTTTTCTATTATGTAAATCAAAAAGTGAGAAGTGCTTTTTGTATATTGTGCATTGCTAGTTGAAGTGAATGATCTATTGTTAAAAAGTATTGATTTTAAATGAGTAGTACATAGGCTGACATTGTTTTCATATATTCACTTTAAGAATCATACCATCAAACTATTTCTTTCTATACCACTTAATTTTTAAGCATGCTGTTTGTATTCAAATGAGGAATATCTGACCTCACTGACTAACATAGATGTAAAATTGATTTCAATCTGACATTTACTGGTAATTCTTCACCCAGTTACCCAATCTACCATTCTGTCATCAATGTTAGAGAAGTTGTCTGTCATTAACATTAATCAATTTAAGATTGAATTTTATGGACCCACACCTTATTTTTCCATCTTCACGCAGTATGGGCTCAGATGTTCTACCTGTTATTACTTCATGGGTTCAGCTTATGGTCTTCTGTTTTTAATCTTCCATGGAATAACTACTGTATGAGTCTTCAGTGATACTGCTGTATCAAATGCATCTTGTATACTGTAGATTTGGTTATTTGGCACTGTACTATCATGGCACTGCAGTAAATTCATAGGCTGGGCATGGTTACATATTTCATAGAATTCTCTCTCCCTTAATTGGTTTGAAAATCTTGTTTTAGCAGCAAATAGAGCAGGGAAGTAACAATGACTTGATTACATTCCATGATGAAGTTTACTTCAGCAAGATAGTGGTTTGTTAACTAAAGAAATATTAATTTTCATATCCTACTGTTCTTTTTTAATGGAACTTTCTTCTCTATAATTTTAATTTTTGAGTTAAGCGTTTTCCTAAAGTATGTAATAATACTTTCAAACAGAAGACATCTCTCTATTATATAAAAAAATCCTGCAATGAGACAAGACTTTTCGGAAGATTTTTTCAAGTCCCGCGAGATGAGACTTTGGCCATGAGATTTTTCAAGTCACGCCCTCCTCTCAACCATATTCAACCATGCAACCGGTAATCTCACCTCTCTTTCATGTGAATGCTTTTAGCAGGCACAGTTTCTGCTCTCTCAGCTCTTATAAATTTTAACAGTTTCCTCACTTTAAGTCCCCAATAAAAGAAGGCATATTATGTCCAAATCTAATTGAAGAATTTAAGCACAAAGGGTTATCAACAGAAAAAAATGAATACATGGGCAAACCTAGCACCGAGAAACGATGAAGTCAAACGAATTAACGGCAAAAATGTTGATTAGTTACACGGCAAATTGGTTAAATGCATATAAATAGACTATGATGAAACAATTGGTGGTGATCGTGCGGAAGATAAAAACATCAACTTACAATATCCCGAAGAATATCTACAAATGTTAACACCGTCTGGTCTTCCACCGCACGAATTACTGTAGAAAGAGGGATGTATCCAAGAAAGATAATGTAGTACATCTTCCACAGATAACATTACAAAACAAAGGAGATCTTGATATGTCATTCATATTAAAACGTTAACGGTTTCCTGTTAGAATAGCTTTTGCAAAGACAATTAACACATCTCAGAGCCCAACATTTGAAAAAGTCGTTTTATTTTAGAGAGAAAGAAACGAAATTCAATCACGGGCAGCTATGCATTGCATTGTCACGATGAAAGTCCAAACACAGAATCAAAATTCAATGCGATAGTGATGAAAATTTAATTCAAAAAATTGTTTTTACTTAAGTTTTACAGTAAAAGTGTAAGTTTAAAAAGTATTTGTGTGCTAATTTCAAAGCCAAACAGAACAAAATCATATTACGCAACAAAGAACTCTAATGCAACATGAAACATAATTTACTTTAAAATTATTATGTTTTACTCTTTTTTAATATGGTTAATTACTCACAGTTTTATTACGCATACAGTATGTAATAATTCTCATAAAAATAAAAATCTGTTTATATTGTACATCCACAACCCCATACACAAGCAACAGAATCAGAAAGAAGTTAGCACGTAGCACAGGCACGGGGGGTTGGCGAGCGAAGCGAGCAGGGGGCAAAGCCCCCAAGTGAAAAATATCATTTTTTTGTTTTACTGTACATGCAGTTCAAATATCACTCTATAATCATTTAATCATAATGATATGCACTATTTTTTATGTTTTCACAGCTTGTAGCCATGTTCATTCCATACTCTGTAATACTTTCTTTTGCTTATTCCAAGTATGTTTCTGGTCATTTTTGCTCCCCATAAGCATCTTCATTTAATTCATTGAATACAATAGCCATCCTGGGATGGAATACCATAAACTTACAAAATAAAGTTGTGATCCTTTAAAAATCATAAAGAGAAAAAATAAGAATAATTTTTCACTAGCAGCTGAAATGTGTCAGATCAAAATGTACATTTCAAAATATACAACTGCATATAGTGATTATTGTTGAAAGTTTACAGCCAGAAAATAGATGTCTGGCTTCTTTTATAATATCTATCCATGTATTGAGCACCATTTACATTAATATTTACTTAGTTGGCTAACACCAACTGAGATAAAATGTGTCATTCACTTTGTTTTACTATATGTTGTTACATCTTTTTAATGAAACAAAGTAGTTGAAAAAAAGATCTGTTGGAAGAGCTAAACATTCTGCCCTTTACAGGACTAGGAGAGGATAGCCAAAAATTTCTTATTTTTATATACATATTGAAATGTTTTGTTTTGAATTTTCCAAGAGATATGGCTACAAATAGTTGGTGACAAGGATGAAAAACTATTAAAGGAATACATTTCTAAGAAACGTAATCACACTTCCATTTTGAAGGAAAAATGTTTGTTTAGGTGTCCAACTATTCAGCTATGCAAAATGTCTAGAGGTGGTTATTATGACAAGTGCTTTAAAACAGATATTATCATTTATAATTTGCATTCTGCTATATGACTTGGGATGCTAAACTCAACTTGATCAGTGTAACACATATAGCAGGAGTAAGAAGGCAATAACCGCTTTTGAATAATGCATGCTGTCCACCTCCAACAAGTAGTTTTTAATCTATATACATTAAAATATTGTATATCCACATATGTATCCAGAAATTAAGCAAAGAAATTGTTTGAGTGATTTATTTTACCAAGCAGACCATTGGAAGATTTTTGTCATGTTTCCAGTCTACACTTCTGTTTACACTTCAGGATTCTGTAATCTCACTATTTTTCCTTCTGCCTTAGATATAACAGCTCAATAATTGGTCAGGAAACATCCACCAATTTTATCAACAATCTTTTTTTGAAATCTCTACATTATCAATGGAATTTGAAACAATTATATCATATTGATCATTCACAAAGTGTTCTTACTGCGTACCGAACCACAGGTTTCCTTATGAAGTGACATTCTTTGTTTTTTTTAAATGCTTTTTTGGTGTAAAGAGGTGGGATAATTTACCATACATTTTAATTCTGTATTAGTACAGGCAGGTCTCAGGTTATGTTGGTCCCAGGTTACAGCAATTTTGCAGATGTAATTGAGCATATAAAACTCCACAATGTTTCTTCTCATATGAATTTCAATTAATTTTCATTACTTATGAATGAAGCCAAATACTTTTGACAGAGATTAATACATTCCAGCCATCACTAAGTTAGTATGAGTACAACACACTACGGACTCTGCCTCCTTTTCCGTCACTTTGTTCTTTTATGCACATGTCTCTGCTGAGGGATCAGTCATCAGTTGGTGACGGCTTTTTATACCTTCATTATGCTTTTTTTTTCAACTCTATGAGGTACTGCATCATTATCTAAAATTGCAAGATATTGAAGTATAAGGTCAACATACTGTTTACTAATGGTTCTGTTTGGTTTACATTATTTGTGTTTTGTGATATAAAGTACAGTAATATTGTTTAGCCTTCATTCTATTAAGTTTGACAGTGCGCCTGCTGCTGTCCCAGTATTTCTAATGGTAGTCTAAGTCTGTTAAGTCTTCCAGAAAAAAAGAAACACAAATTTAAAAAAGTGTAAACAGAACCTAACTGCAACAAATTAATCAAGAAGTCAACCATTCACAATCCAAAATTTGAATCCATAACTACAAGAATCAAGAACCAGAATAATCATAAATGGTCAAAGACTGCAACATTTATAACTGGAGAAAAAGAAAAGGAAACCAAAGAGCACAGTTAAGAAAACTAATGCCACAGCCATTTTGGAGTCTTAAATTGCCCTCAGGTAACTGCAGTCCTAATGGCTGCAGCTTCTGAAGGCAACAAACTAATCAGAGACTCTATACCCGCAGGTAAACAAGACAAAGAGCAATGGACCATAGGGGAAACAACAAACACAAAGTAAAAAGTAAATAAAACACATCAAGGGTAAAAGAATAAATAATAAAAAATGAAAAACGCAAGGAAAAACTGAAGTCTTAACAACAATTTGGAGTCATCATGTAAATATGTATGGTTAGTGACAGACTTCTCTTGTACTGTTGCCTTACTGAAATTGTTTTTATTCTCGAGTCTGTATTGCTTTTCTTTTTTCAGTTCTGTGCTGTTTTCTTATTGCTGTTGAGGAACTAGTTTATATTAGAAAGGTACTCACATCAGTCCACCTAAAAACAGGTGAGCAAAGGAAACTTTGTGGATTTGAACAAAAGGCCTTTGGATTTTTGCTACATTTTTCAGTATGGTGATGGGGCCTAATTAGATCTTCTTACACCATGGTCTGTTTCTTTTGTTTAAATGGCCACATCATTGCTTCACTTACAACTACATCAGAGGCAATTAAGAATGGTTGGCACTAAATTTACTGCTCAGTTTTGTCATCTCACTTTGATAAAATCTTTTTTAATAAATAGAAAGAAGTCTGAACCCCAGTTAGACCGTATGATCAATACCTTTCCGCAATTTCAGTTGTGTCATTTACCAATGATTAAGATGTAAAACTGACACATTTTTCTGACAAACAATAAACAATAACAATAAAAGAGATTAACATAGACTCAGGCTTATCTTGGCTAACTTGATTTTTGTTGGCTAACAAGCTACTACTATTTACTTACATAGCCTATGTTAAGTTACATTATTTTTTATATGCTAATCATTTTGGACTTGGGAAATCAATTGGCTCAAGAAGCAGTGCTACAGCCTTCTTGGTCTGCGGTATGTTCCTGTCATAGTCCATAGTAAAACATCCCTTTGGACCATAATTTCATAGTACTAAGGCATCTTAAGAACTATAGATGTAAAACATTATTCTCTAAGGATTTTTAGTTTCCCTGATTGAACCAGAAATTGGAGGCAGTGGCGCAGGAAGGTGGGTGCGGCCCGCACCGGGTACCAGCTCTGAGGGGGTGACAATAAATTGCCGGTTTTGTATTAATGCACCTTTTTGTTACATAAAATAACATGTCAAATAATTTACATGGGCTTTAACAATCCCTAATTGCAGCAAATTGCTGGTGAACGATGTGATGCTGTAATGATTTAGTATTATTGTGTGGTGCATGGGAGGAGGGGGTGTTCTGTCTCATTTCTTTTGAACTGTACTGGTGCTCAAGTAAACAAACAACCGGTCCTGTGACTCATTGTCTCATCCCTGCCACAAATATATCATCGCCCCAAGTTGTTCTGTGCAACAAGATGATATTTTTAACCCGAACATCATAATAATATAGTCAGCGCGAAACGTTTTAGACAGTGGGGTGGGTAGGTATTGTCCGCTCTAGAACCGACCATAAAGTAAACAAGTTTACTTTAGGATCGTTCTACGAGCGAACGGACAATATCTCATCCCACTACCTTAAGGTCCCTATATATGTGAGCCGGGACACACGACGAAATCATGGGTCACAATTCTGGTTAATTGGCAATTTGGTGTAATTTTTGGCGACAAATCAGAGGCTAAGAAGGGGCAGGACCAAGAACTGAAAAGGTCAATGTTAGAATGCATTGATAGGTTTCAACAAGTAATCGATACACGTTGCGAAGGCATGGAATGTATATCAGATCGGTTTGCAGTCTTAGAGCCCAGCAATCTGATCGAATCCATGGAAACTGAACTTTTCAAGTTTGTACAAAGTTTGGTTGAAAATTACAATGAGCTTTCTGCAGATGGTATCCTTACAGAAATTCCACGCCTAAGAAGATTTCTAAAAGCCGCCAAAGTTCCAAAAGAAGAGTCTCTTGGTTTGACTTCCTTAAGATTCTTAGAGTTTGTTGTTGAATATAAACTTTTAGACTCTGTTCCCAATCTCACTTTAGCATTAAGATTTTTCTTAACTTTATGTGTTTCTGTTGCATCATCTGAGAGGAGTTTTTCGAAACTCAAACTAATTAAGAATTATCTCAGATCCACTATGAACCAGGCGCGACTCTCTAGCTTAGCCATTTTGTCAATTGAAAATAGTGTAGCTGAAGGTATCAATTTTGATGACACAATTTCAAAATTTGTAGAACAAAAAGTTAGAAAGAAGAGATTCTAAGTATCATGTTAAAGTACAGTTTGTTGGATTAGAGCCTAGAGAATGAAACTTGTAAACAATTGAGTTTTCATTAAATTGTATTATAATAATAATAAAGTTATGCACTAGGTACTATCACTATGAAAAAAGATTTCTTACATTGTACATTAAACTGGCTTATTAATAAAAAGGAATTTTACTTTTTTTTTTATTCATAAAAAAATGTTTACAAAGTAATTAACATTATGCCCTCTTTACTTAACCAATTGAATAAAAAAGTTGCTTTCTCAATAAATTTCATTTTATATTTTGGTGGACATGGGGGTGACAAGTTTAAATTCCGCACTGGGTGCCACCAGACTTTGCTACGCCACTGGTTGGAGGTGCATGTTAAAGTAATTGATGAGTGAGCCTTTTTGTTAACCTCAATTTCAGCATTAATTTAAAGTCTCTTGTGAAAACTGTGACTCACAAATCTGTAATCAGATCCTGAGCACAGTGTTTTTCTATTGAAAGGTCCTAATTTGACATGAAGCTTGGAGCCTGAGTTCACAGCTTACTATAATGGCCAAATCAAACTGACCAGTCAGGACTGTGCAACATTTAGTTACGTTTTCATTTCGTTTTTCAGTCATTTACATAATTTTGCCTTTTTGATTGACTATATTTTGCTACACAGGGCTTGAAACATTGATAATTATTATTAGTTCATATTTTGTTAATAGTTTTATACAAGATGACTTTGCTTTGTTCTGATTAACATTATTTTAAATTAAGTGAAGATTAAGATTAGCACCATCTACTGGTGATGTTCATCATTTTTTCTATTCAGCAAATAGCCTGGCTTTAATAATAACTAGCAAAATACCCGCGCTTCACAGCGGCGAAGTACTGCTTTAAAAATTTTATTAAGAAGAAAAGTAAACCTTTTTAAACTGAGGGAAAATATACCAATAATTATTTGTTAAGGATCTCTTTGTATACCACGTTGTCAGTTCGGCCCTCTGGTTGTAATATGACCAAGCTGTGCGCTGAGCTTACTCTTGAGCATGCAACGTATAGTTGGCCATGTGAAAAGCAATCTTGCCTCAAATCAATGCCAACCTTTTGTAGGGTCTGTCCCTGAGACTTATTAATTGTCATTGCAAAACAGAGCCTTACTGGAAATTGGAGGCGTTTGAATTGAAATGGGTTACATTGATAACTTCGCATCCAGCTTTTGAGAGTTTAAACATTCATAAACATCAAAGTGTCCACTACTCAAATCGTCACCTGTGAATCTAAGATGTTTAAGAGGCATTGGCGGTTGTCCAAAGGTGTAAAATATTTGTCCATTTCGGTACACTTGAAAGTGACAACCGAACAATTCAGCGGCAGCCATCAACTCACATGCAGAACCATAGGTGAAGGCCTTAAGCATTTCACTCTTATAGTGCTCCTGTGTAGTATAATTATCTCTTGTACCGTTATTAGTCCACACCTTGAACCTGTCCCAGTCATTCAATACATAAGACACAATGTTCCTCCGGATATCAAGAGTGAGCCTTATATGGCCGTGCAATATGTAACATAAAGAATGGAAAAGGCAGTCGCCATCTCCGGGCATGGAAACCACTCGGTAAGTGACAGTTCTTTGATCGATGGTGATCACCTCGATAGACATGTTAATGGGGGTACGGTTGGAACGATAAAGGAAATGGGTACCTGAACAATGTAAACTAAGTCTAAAATACCTACACAATAACTATAATCGTAATAAATGAACAATAAAACAGCAGAGAAGCCGTGGATTAAATAAAAAGGCTGCAGTTATCAGCAGGGAGACGTGAATACTGTGGCGAAGCAAGGAAGGGAATGAAGAGACCGGAGCAATGGACGGCCTTATATAGGCAGGCAACCAACTACATGGGAGGCGTGGGGATGGGGGACCCAACGCCGCCTCACACGGCGACCGAGCTGCAGGCTATGGACGTATATATGTACGTAATTAGGATTCAGTTAGCGTTGGGAACCTGCGTACCAAATTTCTTGAAGATGGGCCCATAACTAACAAAGACCATTGGAAAGTTCAATATGGCGGCCGACAGTGGCGTCATACCACCGAAATAAGTACATACATCGGTTTCGGTTAGCGCAGGGAAGCCGCCTACCAAATTTCGTGAAGATGGGACCATAAATAAGAAAGTTTAACATGGTGGACGTTGTCGACCGTTATGACCGTTACGCGTAGAATTTCGAAATGAAACCTGCTTAACTTTTGTAAGTATGCTGTAAGGAATGAGCCTGCCAAATTTCAGCCTTCTACCTACACGGGAAGTTGGAGAATTAGTGATGAGTGAGTCAGTGAGGGCTTTGCCTTTTATTAGTATAGACTAGCAAAATACCCACGCTTCGCAGCGGAGAAGTAGTGTGTGAAAGAGGTTATGTAAACATATATATACATATACATATATACATATATATACATATCTACATATACATATATATATACACATATACACATCCACATATATATACATATATATATATACACATATCAGCATATATATACACATACATATACACACATACATACACACACACATATACATATATACATATACACATATATACATACAGACACATATACATATATACATATACATATTTACATATATATATACATATCTACATATATATACACATATATACTATATACATATCTACATATATATACACATATATATACATATCTACATATATATATATATATATATATATATATATATATGTATATATATAAATATATATAGCCAAATCCCCGCGCTTCGCAGTGGCGAAGTACTGCTTTTAAATTTTTATTAAGAAGAAAAGAAAACCTTTTTAAATTGAGGGAAAATATACCAATAACAATTTGTTAAGGATCTGTTTTTTTGTGAAGCTGCCTTTACACAGCCTCTCCGCTGTTTTATAAACGAACGCCATATAAGGCCGTCCTTTCTCCTTGCTTAGCGGTTCTGTATTGTTTTATTGTTCGTTTATTACGATTGTTATAGTTATTGTGTAGCTATTTGAGACTCACTTTTCTGTTCAGGTACCCATTTCCTTTATGTAGTCCGCGGATTCTCCGCTATTTTTTGGTCGTTTATTACGATTATAGTTATTTATTGATTCCCTTCTTTAGCTGACTGCCTGCTCATAGAAGGCGCTCTGCTGTTTTTTTGTGAAGCAGACTTTACACAGCTTCTCCGCTGTTTTATAAACAAACGCCATATAAGGTCATCCTTTTTCCTTGCTTCGCCAAGGAAGCAGCCTTTTTATTTAATCCACGGGTTCTCCTCTGTTTTATTGTTTGTTTATTACGATTGTTATAGTTCTCTTTGTATACCACGTTGTTAGTTCAGCACTCCGGTTGTAATATGACCAAGCTGTGCAAGCTTACTGTTGAGAATGCAACGTATAGTTGTACAGGAGAAAAGCAATCTTGCCTCAAATCAATGGCAACCTTATGTAGGTCTATGAACTTAATTTAAACTTTAGGTTTACACGGTGCTTTGTTTCCGAAGTACCTGCACTCATGAATATGTCTGTATGCGTCAGTCGCTTCATATTCTTTTCATACATTATCAATTGTGTAATGTGTTTTTTGAACAGGTTTGATTCATCGAAGTGATCACTCGTGCTGCGTTCAGTCAGTTCACGTGAGCCGCTCTCTTGTGTGATGTTGCGATGTCCACGGCTTTATTTAATGTTAGCTAAGACCCGGCACTTAAAAGTTTCTCACTACAGCAATTTTAACTCCGTTACAAAGTGATCCAAAGTCTCGTTTATACCTTGTGTCTTCTCATTAAACTTGTATGTTGCAAATATGGTATTGCAAACGGCAGTGGGAGCGTTTCTATAAACTTAATTTAAAATTACGGTTTACACCGTGCTTTGTTTCCGCAGTAGCTGCACTTATGAATATGCTTGTATGCATCACTCGCTCGCTTCTTATTGTTTCGCTGCCTTCTCAATTGTGTAATGAATGTTTTCTTCAGCGCTCTTTGGGGCTCTTGTCCACGGCTTTATTTAATGTTAGCTAAGACCCGGCACTTAAAAGTTTCTCGCTACAGCAATTTTAACTCCGTTACAAAGTGATCCAAAGTCTCGTTTATACCTCGTGTCTTCTCATTAAACTTGTATGTCGCAAATATGGCATTGCAAACGGCAGCGGGAGTGTTTCTATAAACTTAATTTAAACATATGCACTTATGAATATGCTTGTATGCATCACTCGCTCGCTTCTTATTGTTTCGCTGCCTTCTCAATTGTGTAATGAATGTTTTCTTCAGCACTCTTTGGGGCTCTTCCTTGTTTTCTATGTACTACATTCACAGTCAGTTCACGTGATTACGTGGGAGGTGTGATGACGCGATACACAACTCCGCCTCCCACAGCCATCGAGCTGCAGTCTATTACAGTATATGCACAAAAAAGAAGTTCCAGTTATGACCATTACGCGTAGAATTTCGAAATAAAACCTGCCTAACTTTTGTAAGTAAGCTGTAAGGAATGAGCCTGCCAAATTTCAGCCTTCCACCTACACGGGAAGTTGGAGAATTAGTGATGAGTGAGTCAGTCAGTCAGTGAGTGAGTGAGTGAGTGAGTGAGTCAGTGAGGGCTTTGCCTTTTATTAGTACAGATAACAATAATAATAATACATTTTATTTATATAGTACCTTTCCCATGCTCAAGGCACTTCACAGAGTCTTGGAAAAAAAAAACAGCAGGGTATATGTAACATTGGATACAAATGTTTTCCTGAATAGAACAATGAAACAGATAACAAAGCATTAAATAGCATAAAGGACAATAAACCAGAGTAAAATACTAAATTCAATACTAAAAGAAAAACCTAACAATTAACCTAATTTGTGGTATAACAGACACACAAATTATCCTGAGCACCTGGACAGAGAGGTAAACTGAAAGAAAGGGCAGAATGTTAAGTTAAAAGCCTTCCTAAATAAATGTGTTTTAAGTTGTTTTTTAAAAGAATGAATGGAGTCAGCTGATCTAATTAATTTCAAGATGTCATTCCAAAGTCTGGGTGCTATGGAGCTGAAGGCCCTGTCACCCATAGAGTGCAGGTTAGTGTGACGCACAATAAGATTACCAGAATCAGAGGACCTTAGTAAATGAACAGGAGTATAGTGATTTAGAAGGTCACTGATGTAGTCCGGTACAAGGCCATTTAAAGCTTTGTAGGTTATTAATAGAATTTTATATTCAATCCTGTAAGACACAGGGAGCCAGTGAAGGCGAAGCAGGATGGGAGTGATGTGCTCACTGTTGCTGGTTCGAGTAAGGACACTTGCAGCAGAGTTTTGAATCAACTGGAAATGTGATATAAGATTAGAAGGGGCACCTGCCAGTAGGGAATTACAATAACCAATGCGGGATGTGATAAAAGCATGGACAAGTTTCTCAGCATTAGAAAAGGAGAGGAATGAGCGAACATGGGATATGTTACAGAGGTGAAAGTAAGAAAGTTTCTTAATGTGGTTTATGTGGGCGGAATAAGAAAGGGAGGAATCAAAAATGACACCAAGATTCCTTGCATCAGAAGAAGGTCTGATGAGATCACCGTCAAGAGTGACTGAAAAGGAGCTCATTTTATTAAGTTGCCCTTTACTGCCAATTTGCAGGATTTCAGTTTTGTTGCAATTTAATTTTAAAGAGTTCTGCTCCATCCAGGTTTTAATTTCACTGAGGCAAGTTGTGAGCTGAGAAAACTCTGATGAAGTTGCACTTTTGAAATTGAAATAGAGTTGAGTGTCATCTGCATAAAAATGATAATCCAGTCCATAGCTACGAATAATATAGCCAAGGGGAAGCATATAAATACAGAAGAGAAGAGAGCCGAGGACAGAGCCCTGAGGAACTCCTTGTGTGACCAGCGCTGAGCTGGATCTGCTGTTGCCAAGACTAACAAACTCTTGCCTATTAGTCAGATAGGACTTGAAACACCGTAGGGCAGTGCCAGAGATACCCAGCATGTTCTCCATTCTGGACAGTAGAATGTTATGTCTGACAGTGTCAAATGCTGCACTGAGGTCTAATAGAATTAATATGCTGGTTTGTCCAGAGTCTGCTGCTATAAGAAAATCATTGGTTACCCAAAGAAGAGCAGTTTCACAGCTACTGTATGCTGCGCCCTGAAACCAGAATGAAAGGTTAATGGCTTTGGTCAATGATGTCATCAAGCTCAGCCTAAGAGAGAGAATAGAAACAAAAGGAGAGCACGTTTCTCTCGCACCTTTGCTTTAAACGTTCAGCTCATTTTGACTTTTGAAGACACTGTTGGTACATAGAAATGTTTTAGGGATGTTTATTTCTTTATACTGATGCATATTTGAGAGGCTGTCAAAGTACTTAAAAGTTATTTAGTGGAGTATTTTAAGGTAAAATATTTCTATACTTACCTTTGTTATAGGAGCTTTCACTGCATTTAAAAGAGTATTTGCGAGCATACCTTATCAGACATTCTTGCTAACTTTTCCAGAATATTAACAGAGAATGTTTGCCATTTATTTGAATGTTATTTATTTTTTATATATATTTGTAAAGAATAAGTAAAGAATAAAATAAAGAATAAGTGTTATTAAGTTTTTCCTATGAGTTTGTACATAAGGATTTCTCGCATCATTCTGTTTTTTATGATTTGCTTGTAGTTTTACCCTGTTCCAACTGGCTTCAGTAAACAAAGCAAACTGGCAACTCTTGTCTGTGTGGTCATTGGAAAGGAGTTTAGGTTTGGGTGGAGGAGAAATATCATCCAGCAAAGGACAGGGGCACTGGCACACTCATCCTGTAACAATAAGTTTTAGTTACCGTGAATGTACCCATATTTCTATTAACATCCCAATTATTATAATAAATACTCTTATTTAAAATTATAACCCATACATAAAAACTTTGAAAAATTATAAAGTAAATTTAAAAGGTCTGTAATAAATATTTTGCAATTCAATTTAAAATAACAATTTAAAACAGAACCTAACATATTATACACTAAAATTACTTTAATTTAAAATAAATTTGAGTTACAATGCCAAGGGTTTTCTGGAGTATTAAATACTTAACTCTGTTCCACTGAAGATGTTAAAAATAAATTAAAATGGGGAATTTAAAAAAAAAAAAAAAAATTATATATATATATATATAATATATATATATATATTTAATAGTGTATGCCTGAGGAGTCAAATTCACCTAAGGGACTATAAACTCTAAGGCTCAGTTAAGGGTCATGGGTATGGGAGGCGCTCTAATAACCCTCCTCACTCACATTCCAGCCTCTGTTCAAGTCGGTCTACCTCTCACCACGGGTTGGAGTGCACCTTGCCTCTGCTTAGCTAGTGATACCTGTTTGTTCAATAGACATTGTTATCTACAGATTGTTAAGTAGTAACGTTTTGACATTTTTGAGAGAGAGAGATCAGAGCTATGTGTGTTTTAGAGCAGGGGTTCCCAAACTTTTCAGCTCACGACCCCCAAAATAACCATGCCAGTGACTCGTGACCCCCACTATCCTCGGAAGTGGTTAAAATATACAAATGTTGCGCGCAACGGTGCACATGCGCCAATAGGCCTATCCAAACATGAGCATGACAACACGAAAGAACACAATGGTCTAACAACCATATAATTTTTTTTAATAGTAATTTACTCATTTGTTTAATTTCAACAAAATATCCTATCCAAACAAGAGCATGACAACAAAAAAGAACATAACGCTCTAACAACCATATAACTTTTTAAAAAATTGTTATTTACTCATTCGTTTAATTTCAACAAAACACCTCACCTAATGAGATGGGTGGATTAATTAATTTCTAAAAAGTTTAAAAAAAGTATTTGATTTCTTGGAAATCATCTCGCGACCCCCCCCCCCCCCCAATGTCTCACGACCCCCCAGAGGGTCGCGACCCCTACTTTGGGAACCACTGTTTTAGAGGATAGCTGCTGATTGCCAGATATATCACAGCCATGTGCTTTTCTCCCCACACGGAGGACGCTCTCCTATCAGAGCTGAACACAATCAGATATAGTGCAAGCGTTTGACATTTGAGCAAATTACAGCCAGAATTACATTTTTTTAATTGATTTTTAAAGTTTGCCCTGTTTTACTACTATGTGGGCAGAGCCATGGGAGACAGCTAGTTGAAAGTAAAGAACAAAGAAAGCCAAAGGAGGTAGAAAAAAATGTTAGTATTTACAAATGAAAAAAACAAATGGTAGAAATATAAGGTAATATCAGGAAATGATGGAGAATATCATGGTACATAAGTGTAAAATCAACTAAAGAAACGTTTTGGGCTTAGGTTTGGTAGTTTTGACTTTAGCTATGATCAGATTATGATTTTCCACATGTTGTAGACACTTAATCTGGAAATATTTTCTCTCTGTTGACCTCATTTTCAATTTTGACCTGAAGTTTATCTGGTGGATAGGTTATTTAACTTTTGCTACTCAAACAATTACATAGCAATCTAGCAGTCAAAAGATACAAATTGTAATCACAAATTTTCAGTCTGCCACATTCTGACATGATCATTTTTATAGTAGTGACCTACCACTACTAGAAATAAAAGTACATTCAGTGCATAAAATGCTTTAAGATTGAGCATCAGGCCTTAGTGTACTGTTGTTACACTGATATACACGCCAGTCTATTTAGAAGAAACAATCAGATCTTAGTTCATTAAAGAAATTGTGTGCTAGCTTTCACTTTACTTTCACTTTCACTTTCACTGTGTTGGTCATGTAGCGCTAGATATTTTGGAAATGTTATGATCACAACTAAACAAGCAAGAAGTCATGGAAAAACTTAGAATGTTTCAGTGGTGAAAAACATCTGCAAATCAAAGGCACAGAAAATGAGATTGACAAAATGCAAGTCAGAAGTCAGTCTGAGTTCAGAAATTCAAAGGATCAAATAAAAACAATTATCAATACAGAATTACAAAACCAGTATCAAAGCCATAGTTAAAAAAAGGTCCTACACTAACTACTATTTTACTTCACACTGAAAATTTTTCTTTTTGCTTTGAGATCTAATGAGCGGATAACATCTTGTACCGTGCACCATCATCTTATATAGGCAGAGTGCAATGTAAAAAATACATCACATGACCAGCAATAAACCATAGCAGCTATAAACAAGATGGCTTCTCCCATGAAACTATGCTAAGAAATGGCAGGGCCCAGGCAAGGAAATACTGGTAAAATGGCAGTGTGCCTGGAGTTACCATCATTATGATTAAAAAAATAAAACAATCAAAATATATATAGAAATTCCAAAAATTACAGATATTAATTTGTTGCATGACTGATTATAGATTCACAACAGGAAAGTGACATTATTATACTACTCAACAAAAGAAACAAGTCCCTCGCAGGCAGATCGGTCAAGCAAATATTGTTTTATTCCAAGGCTGAAAATTCAAGCAAGAGTAGAAACATAATGTAAGAAACTCAAAATTTGAGGGAGCTTTACATTTAAATAACCAAAATTTAATTGAAAATAATCTTTTATTACAGCTTCAGATTCTATTTTAAGATTTATTTGTTTCACACAAAACATGTAAAAATATACAAAGATACAGTTATTGGTCATCACCATCCTTAATTGTTATAGCACCTTGATAATATAAAATTTGTTTTTTCAAGTTTGTTTATTAACATTAATAGTAAATAATATTATTTTCTTTGCATACCTAAAGCTCTTTTTTCCTTTTTATACCTTTTTAACATTTGTTACATGTTTTTTGGATTTGAAATATATTGTTGCTTTACAGTGCTTACATTTTAATTGTGAATCTCCTGCAGTATTTTCCTTCATCAACTGAACCTCAAAAGATACGCTACTTGTCATGATAAAGTCAGAGAAACACTTTTTTTCTTTTTACCACAGTAGTTACCTGCTGAATGGCAGCCATGAAGTTCTACCATGCTAGACATTGTTATGGTTAAAAAACAAACAAGGTTTTCATCGCCAGCAAATCTTCTTGATAAGAAGAATAAAAGATAACACTGTCAAGCATGTGTCGAACCAGAAATGTAGCGCACTGTGATAGCTTGTCTTAACAAAGGGACAGACAGTATCTTAAATATGCAACCAGAGCTACTAAATGGACAGATAAGAGGTGCGCACACACCTACAGAATAAAAAGACACAGTAAGGCGGCTGCAGTTGCCACCAAAACAAAAAACACAGCTGGCGTAACTAGACATGAGCCAAACTGCTGCCACTTGACAAAACTGCTGCAAGAGAAAAACAAGGAAAAAAATTAAAACAAAACACCTGCTTTTTTGGAACCATGACTCATTCTAGGTTTCTAGTCTCTACACTAACAAAACATAAGTGTTCATTTGTTTTGATTCATATGAATCCAAAGACAATAAGTCATCTTGCCCTAGATCAAAACATAAGATTTATTTTTATTTTTGCCTCATCCAAAACTTTTTTTGTATTATTCCTTTCTTCACTTTTTTAATTTAAATATCTTTGTTAAAAGGTCAGAATGTCATCTGTTTTCACCTAAGACATAACCGACAATGGCAAAAGGCAGGTGCATGCAACTTGACTATTATCCAAAATTTAAAAAAAAAGACAAGACAATAAATAATAATCGGAACACTCCAAAAATATATATTGTGGTTGTATTCCAACAATAGTTGACTGTGTTTTTGTTTTGGTTTTCCTTTTCTGTTTTTTGGCTGACCTTCTTCCTTGTCTGTACTGTTATAGAATCACAAGATATGACCAGCTGTATTTATTTCCCCAAGGCATGATTTTCAGATTTTTGTATATCTTTTTTTAAGTATTTCTCAATAATTTCAATGCTGGTTTTGTATATTTCTGTTTTGCTTCCATTTTTTGTTGATTTTCCATCTTGAATATAAGCTGCACAAGATTATTCATTTTTATCTTGAAAGGATGCGCCTAACATGTAATGTAATTAATGATAGTTCTCTGAAATATTTCAGGTACGGAAGACATAGATTTCGAGGGTAGAATATGCAAGTAAGAATTTCACTCTGCTCTGTAACCATGGAAAAATGAAATTATGAACCTATTTGCTGTTTTTTGGCTTGCGCTTTGTGCATGTTATCTTTGTAACTTTTGAGCTTGTTTTAATAATTTAATGATTTCATTCCTTTTTACTACAGTACCTTTTTTGTACTCGTCAGGAGCTAATTTTAAATAGGTAGGTGCTCACCTAGTAGGGCCCTTGCAGGGACATGTAAGCAAAGTCAGCCCTTTAAGGCTTATCTTGAGGCTGTCATTTAGCATCCTGTTCCAGGTTAGCATTTAGATCATGTTAAGACGTTTTAGACAATATTCAGATTTTCTGGATTTGTAATCTTGTCACTGTTAGACTTATTTTAATGGACAACTGGAGATGTAGACAAAAGCAGATCATAAAACAGTTTAACAAAAGCCTCAGAGACAGCTTTTTATCAAAGATTAATTTTGAAACTACAAACCATTGGCATCAACGGTAACTTGTAAAATGGGATTTCAGGTCGGTTATTTGGCCAGAAACAAGCTGTATGGAAAGCAAGAGAAGGCTTGATATGAAGTGAGGTTATCCATGAAGTCTGTGCTTAGAC
Source organism: Erpetoichthys calabaricus (assembly GCF_900747795.2). Taxonomy (NCBI): domain Eukaryota; kingdom Metazoa; phylum Chordata; class Cladistia; order Polypteriformes; family Polypteridae; genus Erpetoichthys; species Erpetoichthys calabaricus. The sequence continues at coordinate 227,316,716 of NC_041397.2, read as the reverse complement.
TGTTACTAGGCCTGTTTAATATTAATGATATAGATCAGGTGGCTAACTCTGATCCTGGAGAGCTGCGGTGGCCGCAGACTTTTCAACACAGTTGCTTAATTAGAAGCTAATCCTCACCAATAACAGATTTTATTTAATTTCATGGTTTGCTAGTATTTTAACTCTACCGTGTCAGTTCATTCTTAAATCATAGATTTTTTTTTTTTAATTACATGTATCATTCAAGTGATTTGAAGCCTAAAATGGATGAGTAATTTTCAGTTCTTCACTCTCTCTTCAGTTTCCTTATGAGTACTTAATTAAAACAAAAAGTGAATGATGAATACACATAGGTGGAAGTGGAGGGAAGATACAGTCATATGAAAAAGTTTGGGAACCCCTCTTAATTCTTTGGATTTTTGTTTATCATTCCCTGAACTTTCAAAGTAGCAACTTCCTTTTAATATATGACATACCTTATGGAGACAGTAGTATTTCAGCAGTGACATTAAGTTTATTGGATTAACAGAAAATATGTAATATGCATCATAACAAAATTAGACAGATACATAAATTTGGGCACCACAACAGAGATATTACATCAATACTTAGTTGAGCCTCCTTTTGCAAATATAACAGCCTCTAGACCAGGGGTGTCAAACTCCAGTCCTGGAGTTCCACAGTGGCTGCAGGCTTTCATTCTAACCCTTTTCCTAATCAGTGACCAGTTTTCACTGCTAATTAACTTCTTTTTCCCTTCTTTTTAATAGCCCTGTTTTTAAGGATTTAGTGCTCTGAATTAATTATTTTCTTCATTAAATGACAGCCAAACAGAAATCAAATATGAAACAAGTCAACAGTTGACCAGCTAAATTGGGGCTTCAAACTCCAACTAATTTCACTCCAACCAGTTTCTTAATGAGAAGCCAATTCTTGCTGTTAATTAAACTCGTTAATTAAACAGCCTGCATAATAATTTACTCTACTTTCAACAAAAAAGATAACAGTGGTATGTCTTTCATTTACTAGGAACATTTGAGTACTGGGGTGTTTTCCAAACAAAGATTTTTAGTGAAGCAGTATTTAGTTGTATAAAATTAAATCAAATTTGAAAAAACTGGCTGAGTAAAAATTTGGGTCCCCTTGTAATTTTGCTGATTTGAATGCATGTAACTGCTCAATACTGATTACTTGCAACACCAAATTGGTTGGATTAGCTCGTTAAGCTTTGAACTTCATAGACAGGTGTGTCCAATCATGAGAAAAGGTATTTAAGATGGTCAGTTGCAAGTTGTGCTTCCCTTTGACTCTCCTCTGAAGAGTGACAGCATGGGATCCTCAAAACAGCTCTCAAAAGATCTGAAAACAAAGACTGTGCAGTATCATGGTTTAGGGGAAGGCTACAAAAAGTTATCCCAGAGGTTTAAACTGTCAGTTTCAACTGTAAGGAATCTAATCAGGAAATGGAAGGTCACAGGCACAGTTGCTGTTAAACCCAGGTCTGGCAGGCCAAGAAAAATACAGGAGCGGCATGTGCGCAGGATTGTGAGAATGGTTATAGACAACCCACAGATCATCTCCAAAGACCTGCAAGAACATCTTGCTGCAGATGGTGTATCTGTACATCGTTCTACAATTCAGCGCAATTTGCACAAAGAACATCTGTATGGCAGGGGGATGAGAAAGAATTCCTTTCTGCATTCACGCCACAGAGTCGCTTGTTGTATGCAAATGCTCATTTAGACAAGCTAGATTCATTTTGGAAAAAAGTGCTTTGGACTGATGAGACAAAAATTGAGTTATTTGGTCATAACCAAAAAGTGCTTTGCATGGCAGAAGAACAGCTGCCACCAACTGTCAAATTTGGTGGAGGTTCCATCATGCTGTGGGGCTGTGTGGCCAGTTCAGGGGCTGGGGCCCTGTTAAAGTCGAGGGTCGGATAAATTCAACCCAATATCAACAAATTCTTCAGGATAATGTTCAAGCCTCAGTCACAAAGTTGAAGTTACGCAGTGGTTGGATATTCCAACAAGACAATGACCCAAAACACAGTTCAAAATCTATAAAGGCATTCATGCAGAGGGAGAAGTACAATGTTCTGGAATGGCCGTCACAGTTCCCTGACTTGACTATCATCGAAAATCTAAGGGATGATTTGAAGCAGGCTGTCCATGCTTGGCAGCAATCAAATTTAACTGAACTGGAGAGATTTTGTATGTAAGAATGGTCAAAAATACCTCCATCCACAAACCAGACACTCATCAAAGGCTATAGGAGGCGTCTAAAGCCTGTTATATTTGCAAAAGGAGGCTCAACTAAGTATTGATGTAATATCTCTGTTGGGGTTCCCAAATTTATGCACCTGTCTAATTTTATTATGATGCATATTGCATATTTTCTGTTAATCCAATAAATTTAATGTCACTGCTGAAATACTATTGTTTCCATAAGGCATGTCATATACTAAAAAGCAAGTTGCTACTTTGAAAGCTCAGCCAATGATAAACAAAAATCCAAAGAATTAAGAGGGGTTCCCAAACTTTTTCATATGACTGTGGGTGTTTATATTAGTGCAACATTCTCATCAATATGAAAAAGCAGTTCAAAAGGCAAATAATTTATTAGAATTTTAAAAAGGTCTAAATGTAAATTAAGGGACACTATTCTAAGAATATTGAATAAATTAGTAAGACAGCATCTGAAATACTGTGTGCAGTTTTGTGACCTTTCTACACAAAAGCACTAGAAACTGTGCACAAGAGAGCAACTACGTGCATTCCAGGATTAAATGGCACATCCTAAACTCCTAGGCTAATTGAATTAAAGATCTGTAGTCTTCGGCATAAAAGGTTCATGGGGACCTAATCCAAGTCTTCAAAATTCTGAAAAGCACTGATAAAGTTGATCCAGCAGAATTATTGCAATTAAAGAGTGAATTGCATACTTGAGAACACCAGTGGAACTTAAGAGGAAAGGCTTTTAAGACTGAAACCAGGAAACACTTCTTAATACAAAGAAATCTGGAGCAGACTATTGAGTTTTGGAAGATGAAACCTTAACAGTTGAAAATTAAACCTTGTAGTTGAATTGGATATCTTCATATAAAAACATACTGGGATAATTGTAGCTTTTAACTAAACAATCAAATTTGATAAACTGAATTGTTTCCTCTCATTTGTGAAGTTTCTTTTGTTCTTATGTTAAAAAGTAACAATTCAATAGTAGATTTTTATTAGCTTGGACTAACATCGTTCTGTGGAGCTCAAACAAAGGGATTTAGAAAACAGACGGGTGTAGTAGTTATAATAACAAAAGTAACAGTAATAATAAAAATTCTTCACATTTCTTTAACTTTTCCTTATGCAACAGTGCTAGCTACTGGCAAAAGACTAAGAGTTTGTATTGTTTAATAATTTAAAAATAAAAAAATCACTTAAAGACCATCCTTATTCTGTGTGCTTATTTTCTAATAACAGAAATGCCTGGAAACCATTCTTAATGTTCCGTACAAATTCAAATGAGACATAATTCAAGTGCACTTAAACATTCTCTTAATATACACATACAGTACAAGCCACTTCTGGAATAAGGCTACAGAGGCCCTTGAATATGTAAGAAACAGCAAAAAGTTACTGTTTGAAAAGAATGCAAAAGGTACGAAGAATGGCATGTATGCATTATTATCAAATTATTTTTGCAGTGGGAATTCTGGCTTCCTTCAAACAGTCCAAAGACGCAATATAATATCTGGAAACCTAAACTGATGTATGAAAGTCCTGTGTATGCATTTTTAATTGACAGTATCTTTTGATGGAATAGTCGTGTTTACATCCAATTTTACTTCCTACTTGAACCTGCTGCTGCAAGAATACGTTCTATCACCAAGTGACACCGTTTTGCTAACGGCTTGTGTCAAAAATATAGAAACTAATGGATATTATAGTTGGCTGCAGTTTTGGACATTACTGAATGTGTGATTTGCTCAATGGCTTGCCTAGGGCAAACTCAGATTTTATAGATAAATTCAAACATTACACAATGATTTAAAACAATGAATATTTAAAGAACAAAAGCATATGCAGAAGAGCACAACAGAACCTTCTTAAAACATCTTAATCATGTTCAGAGCCACAAGGTGTCATGTCCTGTCCCAGCAGCACTCTGCCCCTCGCAGGGCCTACTTATGCACACACAGTTACACTTAGCAAAATTAAAACTGGCAATCAACCCACTGCACTCTTCACTGAGATATGAAAGTCCATCCATCCATCCATTTTCCAACCCGCTGAATCCGAACACAGGGTCACGGGGAAGATATGAAAGTGAAATCTGGAAATAATGGAGAAAAACCTTATGCAAACAAAGACAAAATGTTCACTGCACAGACGGTTCAAACCCATGATCCAAAGGCATCAGTACTAACCACTGAACCAACAGGTGTGCAGTTAATTTGACAAAACATTTTGCGTAAGAAATATAATTTATGCAATACATGCAAATAATACCAGCCTTCAAACTTGAAATGGCATCTTGCTCACATTCTCTTTCGTGAGAGTCTGATTGAGAAAGCCAGATATAACTTGAAATTGAAGAAGAATTGTGCTAAACATTCAAACACTGAGGGCCTGTTGCAGTGTGCTACCCGCTAATCTGGGGCTTCATGCAAAACGCTGTGTGTAGAATTCACACTAAAACATGGCGTACGAACAAAAGCGGAAATGTACACACATAAAAATCCAGATGCATAAATCTGTGCGTTGGCAACTTCCACGTTTTTCTGCTAATCCCGGTCAGTGTGAAAAGAAATGCACGTGCACACGCCTGCTGTCACTCCGTATTTGCCGTATGGGAGCAGTTCAAATAGTGCATGGCTGAGGCAGCATGTGCTAGATGCTGTATACTGATAATTCTCTTTCCGATCAGCTGCTTTAGAGCTGTGATTCCACACTCAGATACAATGATATAAATATTCTGAGTGGTGCAGTGAGAGTAATATGGAAAAAAGATGATCCGTTGTGGCAACCCCTAACGGGAGCAGCTGAAAGAAGAAGAAGGTGCAGTAAGAGTAACAACGCTAAAACAGCTATGGCATTTGGAATAGTTTGGCTATTCCGTGGATCATTATATTATTACAGGTTAATTACAATCAGATGCCTTAAACTAAAAACAATATGCAGTTAATTTCAGTGTATATAATAAAGCTGTGTCAGGGATGTGGATCTAAAAAGGAAAGGGAAACCACACAGGAACAGTAGCACTTTCCAGTTTGTAAAACTGAGAAGAGAACTTGCGTACGGTAAGGATTTAGCTGGTGTGAAAATGTGCGTGGCTTTATGCCAAATTTAATTTTTCTACATCGCGATATGAGCGTTGAAATGGGTGTACGCAACATTTTTGTGCATACGCACCGTTTAAATATGAGGCCCCTGGTCTTACAACATATTTACAGTAACAAGACTAATTTTCATGTTTAGCGCTGTTGCAGTATGTCTCAGAGTTGCGGCCTAGCAGTGGATCAAGACTAAAGTGAAATGTAGTTGCAGTGTGCATTTTGGAGCTGGAGAATGGGAACAAAGTTGCATACTAAATTAGACTGGTGGGTAATGTTGCAAAAAGAATTCCACAGATATCAGACAGACTGTCATGAACTAGAAAAGGTCTGATCTTGGAGTCTGGCCTCAGAGTAGCAAAGTCTGTGATCAGAGTACACACAATGAGCATTTCAGAAGACCCTGTAGTTCTGTAGGAGCCTTCAGTGTCTGCCCACGAGGATGTGATAGATCTCTTTCACCACACCACCAGTATTGGAGTACCAAGTCCAATGATGCAGCTCTGGGCACTTGAACCTGAATCCAGCAATCCATGGCCCCTGACCTTTTGTAGACTTACAAAGGAACACAGGGCCACTTTCACCACTCCAGATCCATGGGGACTGACACAATCCTCATGACCAGCCCTGTCAGTGCCAGTGGTCGCACTGAAGTCACCTCATGACATGAGGAGTGTCACCTCTCAGGCACCAGTCAACCACCGAGTGAAGTTGTGAATAAAATGTCTCCCTCACCGAGACATCACTCATCACTGTCAGAGCATATGCTGAGACAACACACAAGACACCCAGACAGTGACTTCAAACTGCATCCTCCAACTTGCAGGGAAAACTTGGGGGTTGGTGTCATGATTGGCACTCCAGCCACTGTAAAAATTTCACACAGCTCCTAAATGGCACACATTACTTCTTTTTGCCCTCCACGAGAGTAGCACTGCTGCAGCTGGCCATAGTAAGGCTGCTTGCATTATGAAAGGGATCAGGGAAGCCATCTGGAGCCTCATCCCAGAAGAGTCGAAACTGCCAGAGAGCCAATGTGGTCAACCCTGTTGGGGATCAGAACTGGTGTGGTGCTGAAGCATTGCCCACTGCACAGCAGCACTCGGGTCCCAGTTAGAGATGGCCCATCCAGGTAGACACGTGGAACCTCTTTTTGTCTCTCTGGCATGATGATCATCTTCCTGTGCTGTAGGAGGAGCTTGGAAAACTCTGCATTTCAGTGGCAGCACTCTCTGAGGTGCGCAGACCTGGGACTGGCCAGATCTCTGTAGGTGGGAATTCTTTTTACTGTTTTTACTTTTCTGGTCGCTCTCATGGCTGTCATACTCAGGGAATAGCTGTTGTTGTGGTGGATCAGCTCCTTCTAATGGTGTCCAATATCACAAAAAGACCTTATATAGAATATTTTCACTTTCTCCAAAATCTCATTGTAGTTGTGCTTTTGTATTGTTTTCATAATCACAGGTGGGTATTTACTATATTCAACTGTTTCAGCTTAATTATTTGATTTTCAAAAAGAAGGTTGTCTTTTCATCAGCAGACACTAATAAGAATGAAAGGTACTAATTAATTTTTTTTTCATTCACACCAGTGTGTGTTGCTTATTAATTTAGTGCTTTATAGGAACTTTTTAAACCTGCATTAGGATTACTGGGGTATTACTTTCTGAATTACTTTACTGAGTCCCTTCCTTCTACAAATCCTTCTATAGTAATTAATAATAAAATTATGATTTTACTTCTTGCCTCCAAATGGATTAGCACCCCATCTGTGGCTGTAAATGTCTGCCTCTTTATTGAAAAGAACAAAAAGTTATTTCATACCTTAAGGTACTTTTTGTCTTTAAACAGAAATGGGAGAATGCTAGGATTGTTGAGAAATTCATTATTTTGTAAGACTATTGGATTGTAATTTGTGTCATTTGTAAAACTACTAGAAACCTCTTTGGAGCTGTATAAAGCTCTAATCGTAAAAATATGGTCCCTTTCTCAAAATAATTATTGATTTTGCCAAACAAATAATCTTTATTTTTTTCTTTTAAATAAAGAAAGTTTTACTGTGTTAGTACTCCCTTTCTTTAATGCTATTTGCCAAATTAGACATGAGAGAATTGGAAGGGGAGGTTTTCTTTAACATTGATATGCAACATTTGGACACAAAAGCTGTATTTTCCATTACCCATCCAGTTGTCACCATAGAATGACTCATTTTGGCGTGGCTGTTGTTAACGTGTGCTCATAGTGAGGATTATTTGGAAAAGGCATCTGAACGAGTAGACTGGTGTGATATGTCGACATAAGAAAAACTGTATTTTGTGTTTTTATTCTTTACTTGTTCATAAAAATTCTATTTATTTCAAATCTATAGAGGTTAAATGGTTAATTTCTCTTCCAACTTATGGGAATGTGCTTCAATTTTGAATCAATGTATTTGACTGAGATTTGTCTACAAATAAAATAAAACAAAAAGGTAAATTATTTTAAAATGTTTATTCAGTAAGTTTTCACTCTTTGGCTATGACAACTAATTGTCTTTGAAAGTCACCTAAGTATTTGAATGGAAGCCATTTGTGTTCAATTAAGGTGTATCATGTCAACACTTAAGACAGCCTTGTGCTGCCTGCGACTGTATACCTCTTCTATTAGATTTCATTCAGTCTAGGAAAGTGGAACTTTTCGATAGGGCTCAAGGCTATGAAACACTTAAAAAGAAGAAAGGAGTAAGCAGTGATGAAGAGTGATGAGATAAACGTAGTAGGTACTATGAAGATGATCAAAACTAGAAATTACTGATTACAATTAAACATCACTGACAGTGAAAACTGAGAAAAACAATTGAAGGAGGATGTTGCTTGAGATGAGTGTGGCAAAGGAAAGATAATGGGTGTGACAAGATGTCACATGACTGTTTATTAAATCGGCTGTTTTCTACAGAGGCTTCTATATGAATTAATAACAAAATTGAATTTACATGATGTCTGTTAATGGACTGGTATTTCATTCAGTGTTGATTTCTATCCTGACGATTATGGAATAGTTCCAAAGTCAATGCCACCCAATCTATTGTGAGACAATGAGACAAAGTACATATATTTCAGAATTGTGCTTATTAATAATGAAAAAAATCCCATATAAATATTTAGTATTCAGTCGAGTGTGGCTGCATGGGGTTGCTTATCCAACCAAACCACAACACTTTACCCACCCATTCACTCAACACATTTTGTGGATTACTTTATAGCTACTTGCTATTTCTAGTCAGTATCAAGTTCATTTCAATTCAATATTTTCTTATTACTGTAACAGCACTTTCCAGTTTTCTACGGAATATGAGAAAATATATAATAGCAAGAAGACATTCAACATAAAACACAAATTATAATATTTAAATTTCAACAGTTAAACATCATACAAGATATATAAAAATAATAAATATTTACTGCAATATGGATGTTAAAAGATGCATGAGAGATATTTCTGGAACCAATGGCTCAGTGACATAAATTATTGTAATGCATACCACCAACCTGTTATTATAATATTTATTTCTTGATCAAGGGTGTCCTCATTTCCCAGTTTTTCCATAATTTTGCATACACATGGGTCAGAGTTGCCATAAGTGTGTAGATGTTTCCCACTTTGTTTTCTTTTATAAATCCCAATGTTTGAGTGGGAAGTTGTGTATGCACAGTTCGAGCCTCTTGTTGTGCATACACAAGCTTTATAAATGAGGCCCCTGATGTTTATGTAGCTAAAAGAAGTGAGTGACATCTATAACTATTAGTTTTACTTCAGAATTATTTAAAATTTAATTTCTAACTGATTTAAAATGAATCTAAATCTTACTTATAAAGAAGTAACTGGTATGGACTGGCACCCTGTTCATAGTTGTGCTGCTGGAATCAACTCCACCCCCTGCAGCCCTGAATTTGACCAAGTGGGCTTGAAAAAGTAAATTGTATGTAAAATAGATCAATTTTATTGATGATTTAACACTTGAAATTAAGAAAATATAATAGAGGTTGTCACACGTGTGCATGGGAGGCAGCTAACAGGTTCAAAAGAAAGTAATTCCCAATCGGACCAGGGGTTGGCAGAGTACATTTATCCTTTCTGTTGTCTTCCCGCAGACCAAATGTGGGAAATTTCCCCTGGCTCCCAGGAAGACGTCACTTCCAGTTCTGCGCCAGAAGACGCCACTTCCAGTTCCACCCCCCAAGAACTCGCCGCCCAATGACCTCATTTCTGGTTCCGGTCCCAAGATCCCTCCTATTCCTGCCGTCCAACTATATATCCACAATGTTTACTGACCTGTGCAGTTCTGTTTTCAACTCTTGTCTGTAACGACCATTTGATCAACTTTTTCTCGCATTTTGCAGCCAATTTTCAAGTATACAGGAGGCTGCCCTAAACCTCTTTGTGTGTCAAGGCTTGATTATTCACCACAAGGTACAGTTACTGTCTTGCAAGAGAATCTGGTAAAACCTAGCTAACTGTTCATTTCATAGTTTTTATGTTTAATTAATATAAATGTAAAAAATTAAAAAATAAATATTTTTTTAATCATTTTGGAAATCTGTTAAAAGTATACTATTAACTTTTAAAATTACTATTTATACAGAATGATTATTCAGAACGAAATAATTATACAAAGTTGCCAGTTTTATCTATTTAAAAGCAAAAAAAGTTTTTTTCCAAAAAAATGTATTTAAAAGATTAAAGTGAAACCCAATTCTTTGACTCAATAAAGATCATACATTGAAAAAAAGACACAGCTGCAATAGAGAATCAAAGATAACTGACGGAAACTAGTTCCAGCACGGAAATTGTGCTGCTTTGACACTGCCTGTCTTTGGTTTATGTTTAGTTATCAACTGGTGTAAATTAAATCCTTTTGCACGTTCTTCTCAACGTCTTTGCAACATCCATGCAACTGTAGTTCTTATTTTTGTTTTTTTCCAAAATATATTTGTTTTTGAAGAATGACTGCCCTAGAGTGCATTGTAGCAAATTACTAGCTGCTACCATCTCTTTCTATGAAAATTGCCAAACACTTTTCCTGAATTTTTTTCAAGCAGTGTAATATTATATAAGGTACAGTCAATAAGACTATGGTCACATGAACATGGGTATAACACAATGACTGTAAAGTTTTAACAGTAACTCTTGAAAAGTTCAGTTCAACTACAACATACATCCACCAACTGTGGACTGAAAAGCTGAAAGCAGCCCAGATGAGCATTTTGTTTAAATGCATGGACAGCCTACTTGAAAATTGCATTTCTTATAGGAGGAAACAAACTAAAAAAGCATCACACAGCTGAAAACATAAAAAAAAAATTAAAACATTTATTTCTATAGCACATTTTCATACAAAGAACACTGGATTGTGGTTACACCATTTAATCTTTTCATAAGCAAATCTAATACCCTGAAAAATTCTTTGGACATTTTATGGTACTTAAGTAAGAGAATGTAAAAATGTAAGATACAGTTAGGTCCATAAATATTTGGACAGAGACAACTTTTTTCTAATTTTGGTTCTGTACATTACCACAATGAATTTTAAATGAAACAACTCCGATGCAGTTGAAGTGCAGACTTTCAGCTTTAATTCAGTGGGGTGAACAAAACGATTACATAAAAATGTGAGGCAACTAAAGCATTTTTTAAACACAATCTCTTCATTTCAGGGGCTCAAAAATAATTGGACAAATTAAATAACTGGAAATAAAATGTTCATTTCTAATACTTGGTTGAAAACCCTTTGCTGGCAATGACACCCTTAAGTCTTGAACTCATGGACATCACCAGATGCTGGGTTTCCTCCTTTTTAATGCTCTGCCAGGCCTTTACTGCAGCGGCTTTCAGTTGCTGTTTGTTTGTGGACCTTTCTGTTTGAAGTTTAGTCTTCAACAAGTGAAATGCATGCTCAATTGGGTTAAGATCAGGTGACTGACTTGGCCATTCAAGAATTTTCCACTTCTTTGCTTTAATAAACCCCTGGGTTGCTTTGGCTGTATGTTTTGGGTCATTGTCCAACTGTATCATGAAACGCCACCCAATCAATTTGACTGCATTTAGCTGGATTTGAGCAGACAGTATGTCTCTGAACACCTCAGAATTCATTCGGCTGCTTCTGTCCTGTGTCACATCATCAATAAACACTAGTGTCCCAGTGCCACTGGCAGCCATGCACGCCCAAGCCATCACACTGCCTCCACCGTGTTTTACAGATGATGTGGTATGCTTTGGATAATGAGCTGTTCCACGCCTTCTCCATACTTTTTTCTTGCCATCATTCTGGTAGAGGTTGATCTTGGTTTCATGTGTCCAAAGAATGGTTTTCCAGAACTGTGCTGGCTTTTTTAGATGTTCTTTAGCAAAGTCCAATCTAGCCTTTCTATTCTTGAGGCTTATGAGTGGCTTGCACCTTGCAGTGCACTCTCTGTATTTACTTTCATGCAGTCTTCTCTTTATGGTAGACTTGGATATCGATACACCTACCCCCTGGAGAGTGTTGTTCACTTGGTTGGCTGTTGTGAAGGGGTTTCTCTTCACCATGGAAATGATTCTGTGATCATCCACCACTGTTGTCTTCCATGGACGTCCAGGTCTTTTTGCGTTGCTGAGTTCACCAGTGCTTGCTTTCTTTCTCAGGATGTACCAAACTGTAGATTTTGCCACTTGTAATATTGTAACAATTTCTCAGATGGATTTTTTCTGTTTTTGCAGCTTAAGGATGGCTTCTTTCACCTGCATGGAGAGCTCCTTTGACCGCATGTTGTCTGTTCACAAAAAAATCTTCCATTTGCAAGCACCACACCTCAAATCAATTCCAGGCCTTTTATCTGCTTAATTGATAATGACATAATGATGGACTTGCCCACACCTGCCCATGAAATAGCCTGTGAGTCAATTGTCTTTTGACTCTTTTGAGCCCCTGAAATGAAGGGATTGTGTTAAAAAAATGCTTTAGTTGCTTCACATTTTTATGCAATCATTTTGTTCACCCCACTGAATTAAAGCTGAAAGTCTGCACTTCAACTGCATCTGAGTTGTTTCATTTAAAATTCATTGTGGTAATGTACAGAACCAAAATTAGAAAAAAGTTGTCTCTGTCCAAATATTTATGGACCCAACTGTATAACAATTAAATAGGGTTGGGGTGCCAGCCTGGTAACCACATAGAACTGAATTGAAAAGCAAAGGAAAAAAAAAACAATAATTGTGGAGACATCTTATCAGACACAAGTTTAAGATAGAACTGACAAAGATAGTGGAGCTTCTGATTTTCAGTCCTTCAGGCAGGAAGAGGCAGGTCCAGTTGGATGGGTGCTGGAAGTGATGCAGAGGTGTTACAGCTGTCAATCAACCAATCTGCAGCAGGAAGAAGAAAAAAGCCATTAGGACACAGTGCCAACCGCTTGAGAGGTGGTAGAATTACAGTCATTAGACCCTTTCAGCTGTCCCCTATGTACACGTGCATGACACTGTATAATTTCATTTTCTGCATTAATTAGGTAATACAGTGCTCCCTCGCTATATCGCGCTTCGCCTTTCGCGGCTTCACTCTATCGCGGATTTTATATGTAAGGATATTTAAATATATATCGCTGATTTTTTGCTGGTTCGCAGATTTCTGAGGACAATGGGTCTTTTAATTTCTGGTACATGCTTCTTCAGTTGGTTTGCCCAGTTGATTTCATACAAGGGACGCTATTGGCAGATGGCTGAGAAGCTACCCAACTTACTTTTCTCTCTCTCTCTCTTGCGCTGACTTTCTCTGATCCTGACGTAGGGGGTGTGAGCAGGGGGGCTGTTCGCACACCTAGATGATACGGACGCTCATCTAAAAATGCTGAAAGATTACCTTCACGTTGCTATCTTCTGTGCAGCTGCTTCCTGAAGCGACATGCTGCACGGTGCTTCGCATACTTAAAAGCTCGAAGGGCACGTATTGATTTTTGACTGTTTGTTTTTCTCTGTCTCTCTCTCACTCTCCCTGCTCCTGACGGAGGGGGTGTGAGCTGCCGCCTTCAACAGCTTTGTACCGTCGGTGCTTCGCATACTTAAAAGCCAAACAGCCCTATTGATTTGTTTGCTTTCCTCTGTCTTTCTGACAGTCTGTGCTCCTGACGCGCACTCCTTTGAAGAGGAAGATATGTTTGCATTCTTTTAATTGTGAGACAGAACTGTCATCTCTGTCTTGTCATGGAGCACAGTTTAAACTTTTGAAAAAGAGACAAATGTTTGTTTGCAGTGTTTGAATAACGTTCCTGTCTCTCTACAACCTCCTGTGTTTCTGCGCAAATCTGTGACCCAAGCATGACAATATAAAAATAACCATATAAACATATGGTTTCTACTTCGCGGATTTTCTTATTTCGCGGGTGGCTCTGGAACGTAACCCCCGCGATGGAGGAGGGATTACTGTATAATGTCAGAGCAGGTTTCTTCGTTATACTGTTTCATTGGCAGTCGTAATGTAAAGGCTGTGGACATGCACTGATACAGCGCATTGCCGCACCCACTACATGACAAACTACCTCAGGATCCAAAATTAGTACCTGAACACAGCCATGCAATGGGTGACACCTCAGAACCACACTACTTCGAGTGGAGTGGAACAGTGTGAGTTTTTTTTTTTTTTACAGTAGCTGAAGTGCCAATCCTGCCACCAACCCCAAAGGCTTTCTATTATTAGATTTTAATAGTTTCAGTTGTTTATTATTTCACATAAAGTATATACTAGTCATGAACAGATGATGAACAGAATAATTTTTTAATTTAATTTCATTGTAGCTTTTGGTATAATCTTGGGGTACAAATGATTGTTTACACCAAGTAATGGTAACTCAGATCCTGGTAGTGTTGTACCTAATTTTGTACAATATGCACAAGGGCTGATTAAACATTTTTGAAACTATTCCTTCTTTCATGCTTTACACACTTCTTGCAGCAATCCAAAAATTTGTAATGTATTTCAGTTAGTTTTTTGACATGGTCCTCAATGAAATGCAGGTTCCTCCATTGAGTCAGTGCCTTAACATGGCGGATGTGGTTTGCATGATCAATGATCCCCTGAGCGATGCCATCTGGAGTCGTGTGCTGCTGGTAGCGCTACCCATGGCAGCAAGGTGAGGGTGAGTTCCTGACTAAGACTGACTCAGCCACCCCATCCCAGTAAGGGTCCATCCAAAGTGGTGCAACCTCCACCTTTGCCTCATTGTCTTGCACTTGGCTTGCCACGTGGATTCCCAGTGGGAAGTGAAGCAGTGTGATTGAGGATTGTGCACCCTCACTACCACCAAATTCAACAACTCGTTTGCACAGGCTGTTCCTTCCATCTATCTTCCTCATCCTTTCTTCTACATCAAAGTCCTACAACAATGAGCAACAGACAAAGAGAACTACCATTGGGTTCTTAGTATGGAACCCAGATGTATGGCAGCGTTGGTATCCTTCTGTGCAGAGCACCAACTGTCTGTCCCAACACAATGTTTCAGCTCCCCAACAAACACAGGACAACATAGATACATATATGATTGTGCATCGGCATGATCTCCTTGATGTCCTGATCACATGAGCAATGCAAGAAGCAAAATGCTGGACAGACCATAATCTTAGACCACCTACTAGAAGACAATTCCCCAAGCCACGCCTCAATGTTGCATACCTTGCAACCATTAACACCAGTAACATATTGACAAGTGAACTTCACATTCAGCCTGAACATATCCAGATCCCAACCACAGATGGTGACAACATGACTACCAGTCCTGCTGTTGATGAACTGTGAACTTTGCTGCCCACAGCCCTGTAGTCCTCCTCCAAGAAAGCCCTTGGATTCCCCAGGAGACTGGTTCGAGGAGGCCACAAACAAGATTTCTCCCCCTCCTGGAGGCAATTCAAGCTCATCTTGTGAATCCGTCACCAGTTTCTTTCTTGCAGAAGTGGAAAAAAACTAGATAAATTACATAATGCAGGCTCTGTGAAATCCAGAATGAGTGGTGGATCAACAAAGCCACTGAAATTCAACGCTCCGTAGATGAAAACGACCTGTGAGTGCTGTAATGCCATCAAAGGAATTTATGGTTCTTCTTGATGTAATGTAGCTCCAGTACAGACTGCAGATGGTGCAACACTTCTCGAAGATAAGCAACAGATCTTGGATCATTGGGCTTAGCACCTTTGGGAACTGCTGTATCAAATTAACCCAGCAAATCCTCCAGTCCTCAAGAACATCCCCACACTCCCCCAGGTCCCTGAACTAGATGAGTGTCCAACTCTCCATGAAGTCCAAGCCCTGAAGAACACGAAGGCTTCCAGTGAAGACACCGTGCCTACCAAAATATATAAATATGGGGGACTTAATCTTTTTGTCAAGTTGACCAAATTCTTCACTCTGTTTTGATGTAGTGGGGTGTTGTACCGTGTTAGCCATTATGAATGTAGTAATATAGTATAGTGAAGAAAGGGCCTGAATTGTCTCGAAAAGCTTACATATTGTAATCTTTTTAGCCAATAAAAGGTGTCATTTTACTTGACTTCTCACTACATTCACTCTGCTTTGGAAACCTGGCAAAATTCCCAACTCATGGAAAACATGCTACCATCATCACCATCTATAAGTAAAAGGGGGACCAATCAGACTGTAGTAACAGTCGTGGTATTTCACTGCTGGATGTTGCTGGCAAAGTCCTTGGCCCTGTCATGTTTCTCCAGCTACTCCATCATGTTGCAGACAGAGTACTTTTTGGAGTTGCAAGCTGGCTTTTGTCCCAAACGCAGTGCAACTGACATGATCTTTATCATCCGCTAGCTCTTAGAGAAGGCTCGGAAACACCAGTGAGACATTAGCTTTGCCTTCATCGACCCGCAGAAAGCATTTGACACTGTCAACTGTGGGATGCTTTGGGAAGTTTGGATGGCCCCTGAAATTCCTCACTATATTCCATCTCCATGACGAAATGAGGGTGAAGGTCCTTGTTGGTGGGGAAACACCTACTCATTTCAAAATCACTGTTGGCACCAAGGAAGGCTGTGTCCTGGCTCCAGTGCTTTTCAACATTGTTGCCGTCACTCTTCTCTCCAGAAATGCATTGGACATCACTGATAAAGTGCAGATCCAGTACTGACTGGAAGGCAATATGTTCACCCTCCGAAGATTGTCAGCCCTCTCAAAAACTTCCTCAACAATCATCTGTGAGCACCAGTATACTGACGATGTTGCCTGCATAGCTGTTCCCCCCCCAGAAAGCCTTCAGAGGACCGTTGAGTCCTTATACTCAACCTTTTTCTGGATGGGCCAGGAAATCAGCACCTCTTGGACACTGACCCTTCAGACTGCCTTCCAGCACATATTCTCCAATGGACATCAAGAGTAGCAACAAGACACTGAGGAACACACAATCCTTCCCCTGCCTCAGAAGCATAATATCTAGAGATGCCTCTGTGACTTAGGAGATTAACTGCCTCCACGTAGCCTCCTCTGCATTGGGCCACCTATGCAAGCATGTCTTCTCTAACCAAAATCTCTGAATGGTAACCAAGGTTGTGGTTTATCACACGATTACACTCCTTTATGAATGTGAGTCCTAGACTCCCTATCGCAATCAAGTCCACACACTAGAAGTGTTCAAACAGCTTTCTTATGTTCTGTTTGTTTTGATGTTATGTTTAATTTCTTAATCAAAGTTGAATTTATTCACTTTATTTCATGGGTTCACAGTGACGCAGCGATTAGTACTGTGGTTTTTCAGAGCCAGCATACTGGGTTCGAATATTGTTCCTAGTCACTGTCTGTGTGGAGTTCTTCCCATCATAGCCAGACTTATGCATAGACTAACCCTGGGATCCATGGGCTACTGGATCCCCAAAATGAATTAGGAAATATTTAAAAAAATGTGTTGTTTTTTTCCAAGAAATATTCCTACTGCTACAATATCCAATCGAGTCCACTTCAACCCCTTTACTGTTACCCCTGGAATAATGGTCACTGCTCCCTAAATACACGCTGTCATCCTTAAGTTTTTGCGTCTCTAAAGAGCTGCAGAAAGTGACAGAGGGCAACTGTTGGAAAAGCAGAAGAGGGGGCAGAAGAGTGCTGAATACAAGCAGTTGGAGTAGAAAGCAGGGAAAGATTAAAGTGATTTGTTATGTTGTGACAATTCTTCAGAGATGGCTAGTGGCAGCATTGTACTGTAGATTTTAATTTTAGTGATAGTGAGGCATATGGAGATGATGTTTTTTCACAGTCAGTAAACTATCACACCACTTATAAATGCATGTGGTGTGACAAGTTTTGGGCAACTTTCAAAGCAATTTTTACAGATTTCCATGGTGTAAAGTAGATTTATCAGGTAAAGACGATCCCTTACATAGTTTCAATCTGTTCATAAGTGAGATCATGTCAGATGTAATTATGACTGAGCACACCAGACAATTGATCCAGCAGCATACACTGAAGCCAAATTCCAGGGTGTGAGTGTGGTTCGATGCTCAATTGCTGGAAGGGGATGTGGACAAAACTAACATCCTGAACCAACTTTTTAATAGATTTTCCCTCCCATTGCCACCTTCTTCCAATGGCCAGTCTCCTCACACCATCCCTACTACATCAACAACTCCTACCACATCAAATGGAATGGCAGTGACAAGTCAATGTCTGACCATCAGTGTGGACTATCCATAACTTCAGACCAAGTAAGGAGACAACTGAGGAAGCTACACACAGGAAAAGCTGTGGAACCAGATGGAGCCAGTCTTGAGATCTTAAGGCTCTTAAGGCTCCAGTTGAGCAAGACAAGTCTATGTGCCAATAGTGAAGTAAAGGCAATTATAGTTTGTCTTTCTCCACTTTAAGCCCATCTGAAAGTGCACCAAACACAGGTGTTACTGGATTAGGAGGAATGGTGACTCCAAGGCTGTCTGAAAGACATTTAAAGATTTTGGTCCAGAATGATGTTAATGTGGTGCATGCCCAAAACATATGGCCCAATGAGGCTGGAACTTAATTGTGTTTGAATTGTGTTTCTGATATGGATATGAGCAACACTGGAGCACTGCAAGGAATAGTCCTGTCTCCTTTTCTCTTTACTCTGTACACCTGAATACAACAACAGGTCATGTCACCTGAAGAAATTCTAAGATGATTCTGCACTTATGGAATGTATTGAAGAAGGGGATGAGACAAATTATAGGAATCAGATGGAAAAGTTTGTTCGTTCGGGGAAAGAGAATTGTCTGCATCTTAACATCAGCAAAATCAAGGAAATGGTTATTGGCTTTTGCCACACCAAAGATCCTCTGTGTCTGGACACAATTCAAGGAGCGGATGCAGAGGTGGTCCACTCCTACAAGTATTTGCGGATCCGCATTAATGACAGGTTGGGCTGGTCTCAGAACAAAGAGGAACTACAGTATATAAGAAAGGGCAGAACAGGCTCTTTTTCCTTAGGAGATTGTGTTCCTTTAATGTGAGTAGTGACATCCTTCACATTTTCTACAACTCTGTGATGACCAGTTTGATTTTCTATGCTGTGGTGTGCTGGTAACATCACTTCAAGAATGGCCCACTGAATCATCAAGCTAATTCAAAGGCCAAGCTCAGTGATGGGACACACTCTGGACACCCTGGAGGTAGCAGCAAAGGAGAGAATTAAAACAAAACTGAGTGCCATTATGAACAATGCTGCACATCCTCTCTCTGACACACTAACACAGAGGAATTTCAGGCAACATATTATTTATTAGCAGTGTTTCAAGAAACACTACAGGGGAGTGACTGCCAAGTCAGAATTTTTCTTTCTTTTTAATTTCCTTGTTCAGACCAAAGTCTGTCTGTCTGTCTAAGGCTGCTAGCTTTCTTTAAATTTATTGCTTATCAAGGCTTAATGGAAAAGCCTATAGTGAAAATGTCCTGGTAAACAAAAGCATGACATGAAATGTCTTATAGACAGATCACAAGTGAAACATGATTCAGCTTACTTGTCAGGTATTTGAATTTTACCTATCACTTTGTACATAGTGAGAAATACTTTTTGAGAATTAAAACCATCCTTTGAGGCCCTGATATAGAGATTCTCTGCACTTTACATGCTCGAGTAGAATGCTGTTTAATGTTTACTAGTAATGTATGGCTTTAAAAGGTCTTTTGGCAATGAACAGATACAAACCAAATTCAATTGGTAGCATGTTTGATGAACAACAGATAAAGTTTATTGGTAACTTGATTAAAGTGCACAGTGTACAAACTGGAGAAAGTCTAAACCAGCTGCTATTTTTTATTTTTATTTTATTCTTTAAGTTATTTTTCTTACTTTTACCTAAACAGTTAAAAATACATGATATTGTGAAAATAATAAGGTGCCAGATTAATGTTTTAAAATATTTTTCCCTTCCTCCTTTCATTCTTTCTCTCTCTCTCTGTCTCAAAATAGATATTTCAAGGATCAGTCGCTGATTCATTTTTAATATTTGGCATGGCACACTGTGCTGTGATGGCTATCAAGTATAATTTTATGCTTTGCCACTGCATACTCTGTCCTTCTTTTTCTGTATCACTTCTAATCTCAGATGATGCTTCTATGGTTTATTTCTGTAGCTATCCATACAAATGGCAATACAGCACTACTTGCTGGTCTTGTCTAACTTCTATTCAGGTTAAGGCAATTTTTAAGCTTTGACATTGCATACCAGTGTTTCTGTGGATCCCTCAGAACACCTAGTAAAGCCCAAACAATGATTCAAACCCAGCGGTCCCCACTCTCTTAAGTCTGCCCCTACTCCCTCTGCTTGCAATAGTTTTCTTCTGTGTACTCCAGTTTTTTTTCCACATTCTGAAGATGTACATTCTAGATTAATTAGTGACTCAGTAGCCCAGTAGTGGCCCAGTATTTGCGCCAATATGTCCTGCAATGAACTGGTAAGCAATAATGCTGGAATAGAATCTAGATTCTTGTAACTCTGACTCGACTGACATACACTTTTCATGCAGTTCTAAGTTTATGTGAGGTTACAGACTAAGCTACAATTAAGTACATGATTGTCCCTGCAGTAAAGTCCGTACCAATCCTTCTTAACGGAAATACTGCACTTTGTGGTTAGATAGTTTGGCTTTCAGGTGCACTCAATGGCTAAGGTTATATTGTCTACATTTGGAGTTTTGTACATCAATCATGTTAGGCTTTCAAAAACATTTCCTACATGATACTACTTCTTACTTTTTCTTTGATCAACAGCATTATATATTCATCTTTTATTGCACTGGTAATTTGCATTATCCATATATTGTAACAGGTTTGCATCACACCCACAATTTGTATGCTTAGACTCAAATATACAACCTCTAAGTCAAGTCAATTTTATTTATAGAGCACATTTAAAATCACAGTAGTTGACCAAAGTGCTGTTTCCATAAATACACCAATATGTATATAGATAAATACACCAAAATATATAAATACATTTAAAAATCAGAACTTTCATGCAAGTTTAAAAGCTAAGGTAAAAATTAAAAATTACAAAACTTGGTGTTGACCTAATATAAAAGCACAGACCTTTCCATAGCTTAAGTCTGGATGTTGGCACGACCAGTAACTTCTGGTCAGAGAACCTCAGTGATCACAAGGGAGAGTAAGGGTGTAAGAGATAAGTGAGGACTAAACCATTCAGAGACTTCAAAACAATTCAATTTTGACCTCAATCCTATTGGGAATAGGAAGCCAGTGACGAGAAGCTAAAACTGGTGTGATGTGATTATGCTTTTGTGTGCCTGTTAGAAGCCTTCTGGACGAGCTGAAGATGAGCAAAGGATGACTGATTAGCTCCAATGTTTAGTGAGCTGCAGCAGTCAACCTGAGAAGAGATGAAAGCATGAATTGGTTTTTGAGAATCATCTGCTTGACTTTTAACTAATACCCCTGAGCTGACAGAAGCCTGCTTTAACAATCATGTTAATTTGTTTGTCGAATTTGAGGGCATTATCAAAAATCACTGCAAGATTTTTACTGAAAGGTTTACAGAAGTTTATCAGAGAGCCAAGGTTATTTGCAGGAGCACAAGTAAGATCAGAAGGTCCAAAACACACAATCTCTGTTTTTATGTCATTTAGACTTAACAATTTAGTGACATCCATATTTTAATGTCTTTCAGACATTCCAATAGGAGAGTATTTAAAAGAATGTGCTTTGCTTTGCTTCACTGGAAGACCTATCTGTGTATCATCTGCATAGCAATGAAAAGAAATGTTATGTTTTTTAAGATGCATCTTAAGGGCAACATTTCTTGTGAAAAAAGGAATAGGGTCGAAGGAAAGATACTTGAGGGACATCACAGGTGAGAGGAGTCGAGGAAGAGCAGAAATCGGCCAGGCTGACTGAAAATCCTCTGCCTGTTAGGTATGACCTGAACCATTCCTCAGCAATACATTGGATGCCCACATACTGCTCAAGATGAGTAATAAGGATGTCATGATCAACTGTATCAAATGCTGCCGTTAGATCTAAGAGCAACAAGACAGCAATATCCCCAGAGTCACTTATTAATAAGAGATCATTTAGAACCCTTAAAAGTGCAGACTCTGTGCTGTGTTGTGCCTTAAAACCAGTCTGAAATACCCAACCTTGGAACAGCAAATGAGTAACTTAGTCTACTGATTAAAATAAATGGAGTCAGTGTAGGACTGTTTCAGTGTGTATCATCAAAGGAAACAGGTTAAAGGTTATTTCCGTGCTGAAAAGGAAAAGGAAAGAACTTCTAATACCCAATGTTTCATCTGTATTCCAATATGTTAAAAGACCCAGTGTTTCAGCTGTATTCCAGTATATCCTTAACCTTTGTTCATTTTCAGCATGGAAATAACCTTTAATTTTTTGCCAGATTAAAATGAATACTCCTGGAGTTAAAGAGGTCAGTCATTCTTTCTGAATGCCAGGTGCTAAGTTCACAGAACCTCTTAATGCAGACAAGTTAGTTTCCTAACCCTGTAATTACTGTATGTATGTTCTACTTAAATTTTGACATTCATCGCAAGAGGGTGTCCAATTCCAATGGCAGCCTAATAATAGTAATAAATAATTATTTTCATTTATATAGTGCTTTTCTCGCTTCTCAAAGTGCTTTACATAGACTATAGGGAGCCACTTTGACCACTGGCAATGTCTAGCACCCACTTGGATGATGAAATGGCTATTAGGCGGTGAAGGTGTGTGAAAAATAGCCAATAAGTGACCAGGCATGATTAGGAGGCCTGAATGGACAAGGCCATGATTTGCAATTTATCCAGGACATTGGGATAATCCTACTCTTTTCGAAAGGTGCCCAGGGATCGTAGAGAGTCAGGATCTTGATTTTATGTCTCATCTGAAGGACAGCACCGTATTTACAGCACAGTGACCCCATCACTGCACTGGGGCATTAGGAACCACATACAGACCACAGGGTAAGCACCAGCTACTAGCCTCACCAACATCTCTTCCAGCAGCAACCCACGCTACTCCTAGATGGTCTCTCCAATCCAGGTATGCCATCAAATGATGCCCCACATGTGTTCATGAACTTCTGTACTTGAACCTCCTATAGCCTTATATTGATCTGAACAGGAAATGACCTGTCCTAAAGAACTAAAAGAACTTTCCGATATCCTGAAGAGTTATTGGAACATTTCATTAAATGCAGAATAGTGACACCTCACTGGAACAGAATGACGTCTTCATTGTTTCAGTATATCCATTCGTTCATCTGTGTTAGAATTGAACCCAATATTGAGTTGATAGATACTGAAACGTCTAGTTAACATAATTTGTTTTTATGGTTTAACACAAAACACACTTGGAGAATGTGCAGTATGCCAGATGCTATGTTGACTTCGTAAAGGAAATAAAAAGAAATGAAAAGTTAAATTACTTTTTCCTCTTATATAATAAAGCAGAGAAAAGTTCAGCGGTAGGAATGAGACTTTTAGAGAAAAAAAAAGTTAAAAATAACCCTAACATACACAGCACATTTATCTCCAAACAGACCCACTTGGCGGAAAATAGACTAAGGTACAAGGTGACAAGGGTACATTTTAACAGCAGTATGGGAATCATTAGTAATTGTCACATTTATATTATACACTCAAACAGCACTTTATATTTTTAAGTGATAGTTGTACTGAAACACCTTAAGGCAACTTTACCACTTACAGAGTGATTTATAGAAGGTAAATATGTTGCCACTCAAACTAAATGGATGACAAATAGACAAAGACAATCATATACAGCTTGCTGCCTGGAATGTGAAGATTTTTACAGCCAATGTGTGCTTTTGTCACAGTCTGGCTTAAATTTAACTTAAACAGGGTATTAAAAAACAATTTGCACTTAAACAATTGGTAGTTCACTGCAAGACAGAAAAGAATGTTGTTTCTCTAATGTTTCCATTCGAAACAAGATCCCAAGAGTTCATATTAAATTCTTGTTGTTACGCACTCATTTGGTATTTCAGTTATTCCACCACCACTCTTAGGCAGGAGGATAAATCATTTTCAGATTGTCATGTGGGTGCTTGCAACAATGTTTTAGTTGCTGTATGATTAAAAGAGCAAGTATAATGAATACCAACTGGCACAGCAGGGTATCTGGAGCTGGAGGGACAGACACTGTGAACACCTTCGTCAGTTTGTATAGCAACAAAAATTGTTTATGCGTTATTTTAAATGTACTCTGGCTACAAAAATACATTTTGTGTAAACAACTATCAACTTTCAAACAAGTAAGGTTAAATTGTCACATATTTGGTTAATTGTTTCCAAAAATAAGGTAGTCCAGCCTTGGAATTATAGGCCTTTTCAATTACAGTTCTGGTCCATAATCTATTTACCGTATTTACTCGTGTAAGACGTGCACCCTAATTTTTACAAAGAAAATCACAAAAAAATTTTTCCCCGTGTATGCCGCAAGTTGTGATTGTATAGGAAGAGTTTAGGGCATGTTTTCCGCAAAATGCCCTTCTGTTTTTGTTGCATGACAAAAGAACAAGAGAGAGAGAGAGAGAGCGCAAATGAGAAAGCTCAAGCAGAAGAAGTAAACATTACAGAAATAAATTTCCTTGTGTATGACACGCGCCTGATTTTCTAATGCTAATTTTCGGGAAAAAATGTGCACGTGGTACACGGGTAAGTACGGTAATTAAAATGCAAAATCAACAAAATGATTCTAGAAAAACAAAAAGTTAACTGTGCAAGAGCATGGGTGGGCTCACATGTTTTAAATGTGCCATAGCATCAGTGTAAGTACTGTAATCAAGACAAAAGAAACAGAAAAAGATTTGGGGCACCATAGTTATACCCATATAATTGCCAGTTCGAAACAGAAACGATAAAAGCAAGTTTGGGTCTTCTCAGACGTGATTCTATCCTTGATAGCAAGGGAGCTGTGTTCATGTCTGGGAGACAAAGAGAGGCAGGTTCAGAAAGTCAGGAACCAGAAGTGATATCATTGGAGATGTGACTGTTAATCAGTTTTTATGTAAAGGGATGAAGCGAAAAGGCATTAATCAACAGCACCAATCCCTGGTTGGGGTGCAATTACATTTATATGAGCCCTGAAATTGTCTTCCAAGCGCATGTGTGTGACAGGAGATAGCTATCTAATTCCTTTTGCCCACACCAGATCCTGATATTTTTTTCTTGTTTTACATGGCATATATTTATTTTTTTCAATTTTTTTCATAAGGAGGTTCACAGCCCAAGAGAAAAGAAAGACAAGATGAGAGAATGGAGACTCCTTGAGCAGGGCAAAACATTCTAACCAGATCTAAAGATGTAATAAACTGCCTCTCTACACAACTATGACTTTCATTCTTGTTGACCCTACAATTGCAATTTTTATTCATTATTTGGCAGATACCAAATGGCACGACTTGCTTCCTCTAACAGGCTGACACAGAGCCTCCTTACATTGTACAAAAGTCATACATTTATGCATTTTTTTTATTATTTTCAATGCAACAAATTGTAAAGCCTACAACAATGAAAGGCCATGCACCCATTTTCTAAACCCATTTAATTTAGTTTTAGGGCCAGAGGAGACAGAACCTATCCCAGCAACAATGTGTACAAAACAAGAGACAAAGCTGGTGGGTGTCTGGTCTGTCAGAGGAAACACTGACATACACCCCTACTCTAACTCCTGCCAATGAATCAGAGCTGCCATTACCCCTGAATTAATGCCTTTGCAATGTGGAAGAAAAAGCAGAGTACCTGGAGAAAACCCATGTAGATAATGAGTAGAGCTTCCAAACTCAATAAATACAATGAAAAAGAAGAGACCATAAATGACACAAAAGAAATAAAAACTAGAACTAGAACACCCTAGAACCAGTAAACACATATAGCATACTTTACTCCACTTTTCACCAATGTATAAATATTGACGTCATTCATGATGATGTAATAATAATTCTCAACCTCTCATTAAACTATAACTAATAGATAGAACTATTTGTTCCTAGGGGAAATTTGGCTTTTTACAGAAGCTCTTTAAATAGATAAATGCGTAAATAGATAAAAGTCATACTTACATACACACACACACTTTGGTCTGACCACACAATAGAATGACTAAAAAAGGAAGAAAATTTAAAAAGTAAGTGAACTTCTGACTTTGCAGTCACAGTAGCAGTGAGGCATTATGCAGACATGTTGCTGTTGGTATAAAGAAGCCCCAGCAGTGTTTCTTGACACAGTTCTGCTGAATAATGTGTTGACTGAATGTCCTCAGTGTTAGTGTGTCTGAGAGAGGATGTGCAGCATTCTTCATAATGGAACTCAGTTTTGTTTTAATTGACTTCTTTGCTGCTCCCTCCTGGGGGTCCAGAGTGTGTCCTAAAATTGAGCTTGCCCTTTTAATTAGCTTGTTGATTCAGTGGGCCCCTCTTGAAGTGATAATAAAAGCCCAGCACACCACAGTGTAGAAAATCATACTGGCCAACACAAAGTTGTTCAAGATGTGAAAAATGCCACTTTCCACATTTAAGAAACACAGTCTCCTAGGGCAGAGCAGGGTCTTTTTCCTTTTCTTATATAGTTCCTCTGTGTTATAAGACCAGTCCAAACTGTCATTAATGTGGACCCCCAGGTACTTGTAGGAGTGGACCCCTCTACATCCACGCCTTCCATAGTGACACTCTTTGTTGTGGTGAACGTTAACAGCCAGCTCCTTGGTTTTGCTGATGTTAAGTTACAGACAATTCTCTTTGCACCAAGAAACAAACTTCTTCACCTGACTCCTACTCTGTCTCATCCCCTTTATGAATACACCCAATAAGTGCAGAATCAGCTGAGAATTCCTATAAGTGACATAACCTGGTGTTATAGTTATTACACTCTGAAGTGTACCAAGTGAAGAGAAAATGAGACAGGACTGTTCCTTGTGGTGCTCCTGTGTTGCTCGCATCCATATCAGAAACACAGTCTTTGAGTCTCACAGACTGCGGTCTGCCTGGCAGATAGTTTATTATCCAGGATGCATTTACAGCACAAACTGCTTTGCAGTTGCAATGATATTATTCTAAATGAATGGGTCTTCAACATGGAGTTGACTGCTGAGACCAATAGGTCATCCCTTACACTAGCAATCAGATCAATCTGGAATTTTGTAGGCATTGTAGCTAAGGATTTTACCTCAAACAATAGTTCTTTCATTGAAATTATAAAAAAAGGTCTATAAGTTGAAACTGCAATGCACAGTATGATCTGGAATGTCTATATTTATGTGTTATGTTGAGTTACGTAGGGCAGAGTCATTTGAGGTTTTATATTGTTTAAATGTGAAAGTTGAAATCAATCCAATATTTCAGCAAAAGTCTTATTAATACATGCTATACACTCCTATGATTCAGTGTACATGACAACAAAACTTTTAATATATAAAAAAACAACAAGTTGTGCATGATTTTGCAACTCAAACACGAGAGAACAATGTTTAAACATTTTCAAGGAGGGATGTGTAAGTGTGCCAGCGTTTACAAATAAAAGCAAATGCAAATGGGAAGCTGGGTACACCAGAACTCTTCTGACAGAGAATAAATAGTCTTCACCTTGATTTGGACTTGAAGCTACAAGTATCACTCTTGTACTTTAGAACAGGATCACCTGAAAAACAACATGAGATTTTACAGACAGATTTTGTTTCTTAATATAACATTGAATGCTTTTTAGAATGAATCACAAAGAATGAAACAAAATTTCATTATAGACAGTGTGTCAGATTTAATGATGAAAAGATTGGATGCGATAACTTTGCGTCTGGTTAAATATCAGGTTGAAATAAAACATGTTATGATGACATCACTTTAAAAGAATAATAATAGTTCATTGTATTTATGTAGCATCTTTCAATGAAAATCATTGTACCAAATTAATGAATGATTGCATTAAATAAGGTAAAAAAAAAATCAGTAACTGCAACCATGGAAAGAATGGGAAAATTTCACTATGAATGCACTTTTTCTATTCCCTCTTTTTGTGTAGCTTTGTCCATTTGTTGCTTCAGCTTAAATAGTATTTAGAAAGATGATCTAGGGGTATGGTCAAACAGCTAGTAATAATCACAGATAACAGCAAATAGAAGCAAAAGGAGAATACAGTTTGATGAAAAACCTAGAAAATGATACTTTAAAACAATCTGGTAAGGTCCTATTTATTATCCTTTTTAAATTAAGAGAATGGTGATATCTGAAAAGGGACTGTGGTCCAGTATTGAGGGCAAAACATATGAAGATATATCGGGCAGGCAAAGGCATATTTTCACTTTGCTAACAACTTTGAAAAAAGATAGAAGTTAGTGCATTCATATATTAAGCTCACGACCCTTGCTTCACTAAACATTTTAGTAAGGAGAAATATAATACTGTTAACATGTCAACTAATTCTGATCGATTGGAAGAATCCTAATCCCACCATAAGATTTATGGGAATATCATATTTTAGATGTCCCATCATCCATCCATTCATCTTGTTAACCTGCTTATCCAGGGCAGGGTCATGAGGCAGCTGGAATCTATTTATATTATTAAAACTACAAAAAAAATATCAAAATTTCCTTATGTGGAACTGTACAGTGCTTCATTATAATCTAGCAAGAATTAGATAGATTACAGAAAATGGAATGTTCATAATCTTAACTCTGTGTGACAGTAGAAGAGCCCATTGATTGAAGTTAGACAGCTAGAAAGAAACATGAATGGTTATAGACAGATAGTCATTAAGTGCATATACTTTTCTGGCCCTTGCTTAGAACGTTGTGCAGAACATTACATAGAACAATACATAGAAACCTTAAGAAATGTAACCCAGATATATAAGTAGAATGTCATAAGTTTCCCTTCTTGCCCCTTTCTTTTTTTGCACGTATTATCAACATTTTTCACATATTTTTGTGTGAAATATTTGCTTTCAATGTCTCTAAAGTCTTTAAAAACGAAGACACTTGGATTGTGGAGTCATGCTAGTGCTGGAATGCCTAGATTGACCTAGCCTTTTTGATTATTTAGTCTGTTGGTGTCACCTGCATTAATGCCATTACCTCAGCACAATACACCACAGAAAAATACACCAGCCACTCCTGACTAATAGAAAAAATATAGGAGTGGCCTGGACATACACCAAACTACCTCAGCATCCTTGGGAAATAGATGCGACTCTGGCCCTTCTTGTGTACATCCTCCATGTTGGTACTTGCAAGTCTGTTGTTCAGAGGCACCCCACGGTGTCTGCATTAACTCCCTACCTCCACATCTTCACCATCAATGAATGGACTTGACCTTTCTGAAGTCTATGATATTCTGCTTTATCTTACTGATGTTAAGATGCAGCAAAGTCCACCACAAGTGACCTGTATTTTATTCTCCAGCCCACAACTGATACACTCAATTATGTCTGTCATTGGAAAATTTCTGTAAATGACATGATTTGGTATTGTTTCTAAAGTCTGAGGTATGCAGGGTAAATAGGTAGGGCACCAGTACAGTTCCCAGTTGAACCCCTGTGCTTCTCATGTCCATATCAAATATAAAGTTCTTAAGCCTCACAAACTGTGTTTTTTATTTTTTTTAAATTGTTCTAATCTTATTTTATTTCATATCTTATAAAACAGTTATGAAAGTAAAATCTTATTAATTTTTCTCTTTCTGCGTCATTTTCTTCTCTCGAGTACAACTCCTCTGAGAAGTAACTGAAGTTTGCCAATTGCAAAAGCTATTAACTTAAAATTAAATCCTCAACTACTGTATATAAAAGGCTTAAGTTCTTTTAACAGGGTGGGAGTGATATTTTTCATAAAATGAGGTTTTCCTTAATCATTCAGATAATATTCTTACCAGATCTTTCATATATTATTTTATTTTCACCCAAATTGGACTTTAACAGTGAGTTCTGCTTCACCATTTCCCATATTTCTGCAGCCACTGGGTAGTCCCACATTACATGTTTTACAGATACATTTTGCAGCATCCCACTCTAGGGCATTTAGACTTTTAGAGGACTTTCTTTTGCTCAAACTTAGGTTGGTGTCTAGAATTCTGTGAGCAGAAAGCCAAGCCAAATCTTCTAGCTTATTTGTTTTTCCCCATTTGTTTCCCATAGGTATTTTTATTTTTTGCACAATCCAAACCTTCTTAAGTTTCCCCCCAACATTTGTCTAGCTAGTTCTGCTGACCTTCTGTTCCCATTTCATAATAAATTTATGCACGCATTGAGGCAGTTTGCAACTGAGTAAGAAGCGGCAGGTATGAGGATAAGCACATCCAAATCTGAGGCCATGGTCATCAGTAGGAAAAAGGTGGTCTGTCCTTTCCAAGTGGGAAGTGAGTTACTGTCTCAAGTGGAAGAGTTTAAATACCTTGGGTTCTTGTTCACGAATGAGGGGAAAAGGGATAGTGAGACTGACAGTCAGATTGGAGTAGCGAGTGCAGTTATGAGGTCATTATACCGATCTGTAGTGGGGAGTTAGAAGGCAAAGCTCTTGATTTACCACTCGATCTACGTCCTACCCTCACCTATGGTCATGAGCTTTGTGTAATGACTGAAAGAGTGAGATAATGGGTACAAGCGGCCAAAACTACCTTTCCCTGTAGAGTGGCTGGGCTCTCCCTTAGAGATAGGATGTGGAGTGCCAACATCCAGGAGAAGATCAGAGTAGAGCCACTGACCTCTGCACTGAGAGGAACCAGTTGAGGTGGTACAGACATCTCATATGGATGCCTCCTGGATTTCTCCCAGATGGTCTAGGAACACCTTGGGATCCCACAGTATGAGTTAGCAAGCGTGGCTGGGGAAAGGAATGTTTGGGTTTCACTGCTAAGACTGTTGCCCCCACAACCTGGCTTCAAATAAATGGTGGAAGATAAATTAATTAAAAAGGTAGCTGTGCATTTAAACCTCATCAAGACTTTCAAATCTGGGCAATCTTTTACCCTTTTTTTCTTAGTTTTTTTTTTAACATGTCTCTACCTAATTTCACATAAGTAGACCCCGCTAAAAAATTAAAAACATTTTCTTTCAATTTCTTTTAAAAGTCTTCTTTCTGTTTAAAAATGCTATGGCCAGAAAAAAACATCTTTGGCAGTAACACTGATTTTATCAGTAAAATCTTACCCTTATATGATAGTTTTCTTAATTCTCAGACACTTGTCAGACGATGAACGTTTTATCCATTTCACTACAATCTCTTCTTCCTTAATTCTCCTTCCCAAAGTAAAACCTCAGGACCCTTATTGGTTCCCGGTGCACTTTCATATTATATCCAAAATCCTCTGTCCACTTACCCTGCAGTTGTCACTCTGTCTTGCACATATTTTGCTTCATCCAAGCTGCCTTGCAGAATCCCTCAACCTCATTCAGGGCAATCCTTACTGAGAACTTTGCATATCAGGGTGATATTGTCCACACACAGGGTATACTTTGCAGATTTCCCACCACTTCCTGGTATTTCTAACCCTGGGATGTGTGGGTTCTCCCTTATTCTCCTATCCAGATGTTTGATGCACATGACAAATAAGACCGCCAATAGAGGATATCTTTGTCTAATACCCCTTTCAATTTTCCACAACAGTTGTATATGTATAAGTACCTTACTTGTGGCCCCTCTATAACTTCTATTTATGGCACTCCTTACTAATATAGAGATTTGTGCTGCTTCAAGCACATCCCCAATGTACTGGTAATCAACTGAGTCGTAAGCCTTCTATAAATTAATATTCACCAGTCTAATTGAGATTCCTCTGCTCTTTGCATACTCGCACACATCTCTTATCAAAATATCATGATATGCCTTGGATTGACCAGGTACAGTACAGACCTGGGGCCTCATGTATAACGCTGTGCATAGAACTCACACTATAACATGGCGTAAGCACAAAAGCGGGATTGTGCATACGCACAGAAAAATCCAGATACAAGAATCTGTGCGCACGCAAACTTTCACGTTCTTCCACTACATAAATCCCGATCAGCGTGAAAAGTAACGCACGTGCACGCGCCTTCTGTCCCGCCCCAACTCCTCCCAGAATTACGCCTCTTTGAATATGCAAATCAATATAAATAGCCTTCTGTGAAAAGACAATGGGAAAAGCACGGGGGAAAATATAAGAATTTCAGCGAATACCAAGTGGAGGCAAAGGAAAAATGTACTATTTGTTGGTTTAAACAGTGGTATAATCAACAAAAGAAAGTTGATCGAGTGACAGAGTGTTGGAGAAACTCGAAAGATCAAGTTCACAAAGTCACACAGTGCCCAAAATAAAAAAGAAATCACATATCAAAGTCGCCGTGAAAAGGCGAGTCGTAGCCCACCGTCTGAGTGTCATATGAAAGCTTATTAGGGTACAGACAAAAAAAATAGGCGCACAGTGGGGAAAAAAGCATGAAATGTCAACTTTAATCTCGAAATTTCCACTTTAATCACGTAGTTTATTTTGCCATTAAAGTAGAACATCATAAACTTCATCTTAAAATCGTTTATTTTACTAGTTTCTCAAGTAGCACATTAAATGCTTTGTTCTGTATTTGATCTTCTATGTGCTCTATGTGTGTGAATCACTACGTGCTTCCGTTCTTTCTCTTTCTCCGACAGGACACAGAATCCATTACATTCGTACATACAGCTCTCTAAATAATTAAAATACTGAGATGTATACGTGATATCTTTTTCATGATGATAGGAGTTAAAGCATGTTATTAAACATGGGAACACGGTGGCGCAGTGATTGTTCATATCTCACGCAAGAGGCTTGCTGCGCGACCTTCGATGAAATAAGTTATTACAGAAGTACTGTCTCTTTCAAACGTACTAACCTCCAATTCCTGCCCTTCCTTTTCTTTCTCCAAATACTCAATCGCCACACAATCAGCACTGTAACAGACGTTAAGCCATCTGTAAGCTTAGAACGCCAATTCTTCAAAACTTTTAAGGAACATTGAAATATCTTCATAGTACATGTTTAATTATTTCATCCGTCTATCTTTCCAGTGTCACGTCAGCACCAGCAAGAATACAACGCAATGCAGGAACAATCCATGAACTAGCTAGCACTGTGGCACTGTGTCCTCACATGTTTAATTATTAACAATACAGATTATTTAAATGAAGTTAAAGTTTTATCTGTATACTATAAGCAACATATTTTGTTGCATTTCATCTTAAAAATGATATTGTCATCATACACGCTTTATAAAGTGGCTCAGTTTGTGCAATATTATAACTGTAGTGTAAGTTTACAGTGAGGTGATTGTACTTATAAGTACAAACAGTTCTACAAGGAGCACTTGATGGACTGATTGAGTGCGTTTATAGTTCTTGGGATGAAACTGTTTCTGAAACGCGAGGTCCGTACAGGAAAGGCTTTGATGCTTTTTGCCGTGGTTGAGGTAGTGTGTACTTGAAACTGTATACCGATAATTCTCTTTCCGATCAGCTGCTGCTGTGATTCCCCACTCAGATACAGTGATATAAATACTCCGAGTGATGCAGTGAGAGTAATATGGAAAAAGATGATCCGCTTTGGCAACCATTAATGGGAGCAGCTGAAAGAAGAAGATGCAGTGAGCGTAACAACGCTAAAGCAGTTATGGTATTTGGAATACTATGGCTATTCCCTGGACCATTATATTGTTAAGATTAATTACAATCAGATACATTACACTAATAAACAATATGCAGTTAATTTCCGTGTATTTATAAAGCCGTGTCAGGAACGTGGGTCTAAGAAAGAAAGGGTGACCACACAGGAACAGTAGCACTGCTTTGACGCTGGGTGCCGCCAGTCTGCAAAACCGAGCGGAGAAATTGCGTACGCCAAGGTATGAGGTACCGTGGAAATGTGCGTGGCTTTACGCCAAGTTTAGGTTTTATACATCGCGATTTGAGTGTGGAAACGTTCGTACGTAACATTTCTGTGCGTACGCACCGTTTATACATGAGGCCCCTGCTCTTTATCTATAAGCTGTTCCATTATTCCTTTTAGTCTGTTTGCTAGCACGTTTCCCCATATTTTATAATCTAGGCATAGTAGGGTTATTGGTCACCAGCTTGCAATTTTGGTCAAATTCCATTTCTTTGGAATTAAGGGTATAAGTCTTTTCTTCCATGATTCTGGTGCCTCACATCCTTCAATGATTTCCTGGAATAGCTCTGCTATGTCGTCTTTTATTACTTCCCAAAATGCATCATAAAATTCAACCAACATGCTGTCTGTTCCTGTTGTTTTCCCTCTCTTACACTCCTTAGTCACCTTTTCGATTTCCATAACCGTGATCTTCTCCTCCAGTCTTTTCTGTCACTCTTCACTCAGCAACTTTCCTCTGTGACGCTTTGCTTAGATACCATTACCATTTAGTTTTCCACTGGGCTATCACCATGACTTTTTGTGAAGCTTGCCTAGCTACGCATCTGCTGTTGATTAATTTTATCAAAGAATTTTATGAGGATTGGTTAGGGTGAGTAGGGTGACTTTATTTTAATTTATTTTAATTATTGTTCTTAGGGTAATGCTGTGTAATGATCATCAAGGTCTAGGTATTTTTAGTTTATAATTTGCATAACTGCTGATCCTGATGGCGGGGGCTTTCATTTCTGTTTCTTATTTTTTTATCTTTTTATTGAGTGGGGTGGTTGGATGTGTGCATGCAGCCACTCGCTGTTTGGTAACGGGCGGCTTATGCGTGTTAACTCCAGTGCCTTGCATCCTTGGGTTGTATCTGTGTCTGCTTATAAGCCTTTGTACTAACTACATCTACCAGTTTTTTTACTGCAGACCTTTTGGAGGAGGGGGGAGGGGGAGTATTTTGGGATGTGCCGTGTCCTGTTTCAAGTTTTACAACTAACTTTCTGAATGTTTAAGGTGGCGGTTATCCAGAGCATGGGGTTATGAGTGTCATGTCATTTTTCGGTTAAGATGGATTTTACTGAGACATGCCTTTTGAGTTCGTGGGTGAGTGATGGACGCATGTTGCCACTGGGAAACGTATGGTTCTTTTGGCTCATCTTTCTGTCATTCTTCCTTTCTGCTCTCATTATTTCAAACCATGGTTAATTTGAATATAGCTTCGTGGAATGCTGGAGACTTGAACACCTGAAATAACATCTTGTGTGACTGACATTTTCCACAGATACACCATTGATCTCACTTTCTTAATTGAGATGTATTTGTTAAAGCAAGATGTGCTCATCTTCATCTGACCCCTCCCACAAGCGTGAAGTCGCAATATTTGTCTGGCAATCCCTTCTTCTTAAGGTTCTGGGCTCTGGATGTGATTCTAATGGTAGGTACTGTTATCTCCTGTCTGATTGCCATGTATGCTCCCTTGCCCTTTTATGGTAGCTTCTTCCAGGACTTGGCTAGTCAGATTCTTACACATCATGACTATGAGTTTGTTATTGGCACAGATGCAAGTGCTGTGCTTGACTCAGTCCTGAATAAATCTCCTCCTCTCTTGCAATATCGGCTCTCAGTTTGTTTACATTTGTTGCTGATCTTAATCTTTTAATTGTCGATTTATATCATTTAATTAACCCCTCTGTAAAAGAGTACTCCTTTTTGTCTCACCGCATTAAGTCTAAGTTTTGCATAGATTACATTTTTGCTTCTCATTCACTAACTCTAGTCTCCTTTCCTCCTGCATCTCTGATCATACGTTTGCTGTGTTACACATGTTTTTGCTTTCTCTTGGCACCCCTGCACCACGATGGAAATTTAATACATCTTTGCTTCAGAAACCTACATTTATTGCTTATTTGGTCCAGAAACCTGAAGAATTTACTTCTGTCTATGCTGGGTCATCTCAAGAGCCTTCCTTTTGCTGCATGGCTGTTAACGGTTTCCTTTGTGATACTATTATTGTGTTTGCCAGTGGCTTGGCCTGTGAATCTCATCAAAAGATCTCTGATCTGGAAAATTGTCTCTTGCAAATAGATAGCTCAAGCCCACATGTGGTGGACAAAGACCATGAAATTGTCATTGCTAGCTTTAGGGCCGACCTGAATGCTTTCCTGTTGCATTGTGCAGAATTTCTGGTTCATCTCATCTGGACCCATTACATTTCTGGCTCTTAGGCTTCAAAAATATGATTCCATTGCCATTAAAACCATAGAGGGATGTCTTACAACAAACCCAGACAAAATTAATCTTTTTTTTTCTGATCTGTTTTCTTCATCCTGTCCCACTGATCCTGCTGATGTAGACTCGTTTCTAAAATCCCTAATCTTCTCAAAGTCTTGCTTCTGATATGACTAACTACTTTCTCTTACTGAAGTGTAAGCAGTTTGCTGACTTAGTCTAGCATCAGCTAACTTGTTTTATTTACCTTCTGTTCTTTATGGGTAATAACTTGCATGTCTATGTCTCTTGGAATTGGCTTTATTATATTTTTTTCTTATTTGTAATGCATAGCAACACTCAACTGTGAAAGTAAATTCTATTATGTGATACACTGGACCACACTATAAGCCTGTAACAAAATTAGAGCAGGACAACATTAATAACAGCTCCATAAAAATATACAAATATAAGCATACATGAATTTATAACAGTTTGCAGGGGGGTTTCTGCATATCTTTTGGTTGTTTAGCTACCTTCTTGTAGTAATCAATTGTGCTCTGACATAACGAGAATTTCAGATGTGTTGGAACTAACCAATGCTTTCTCATGAATTCTGGGCCATCTGTTATGATTCTGCTTGTATTTCTTGAGAATTTACATGATGTACTGCTGTATTAGCTAGCTATTCCCTCTTCACTTCTTTACTTTAAAATAAGTGTTCTGTATATATATGCACTGCAGGATTAATTATTAATGGATGCATATTTAGTAATGAGCTAGAAATAACTATCCATATTTGAAATCAGTGTTTAGGGCTTTAGTGTGTGGATGCAAAGCTTTTCCATAATAAGAATGAATGCTGCACACTGCTTAGTGTTTTTTAATTAAGCAGGTTCTTGTCTTCCCTTAACTGATGCTGAAATAATAGGATACATTACATTGACATGAAGTCAGATCTAGAAGCTTTAACTAAATGTTAAAATTCCATATCCTTACCAAAAACATTTAATAAATAAAACTGAGTAACCTTCAAATAAAATATGCCACAACGACCATAACATATACCAAAGAGCATAGTGTAAATATTTTATTCCAGTAAATTAACCTCTAACTTAAAGTCTAACCTTTCAGGTAATATCATACAAGATGTATAATCTCTGATCATATACCATTTGCCTTTTGGCATAGGCAGAATACAATGTTTTCACAGCATTATTAAAATAACAGTTAATGCAGCAGTCATTTTGCATTCAGAAGAAGGCTGAGGAACCCTGGTCCATTGCCTTTTTGATTGGGATGTCTTAGCCAGAAGACAAAAGGTTATCCAAGTCAGAGTTAATAATAAATTCTTAGTTAAAAAGTCTCATATATTAGAAGTTAACATTGGGTTTTTTTCACAATGTGGAATTAATTAATTTCACCTAAATTCTAAAGTAGTTTTAAATTGAAAAATAGTTCCTCTCTTAGTGGCTTACTATTGCAGTCAATAGGATGGGAGTGATTGCAGGATATGTATCACTTTCAAGTGGTAATTAATTACCTCTTTACATTATTTGCACTTTGGGTAGGTACTTAATATTTGCACAATATGTATTTTTAAGGGTTTCATTTCACATCAGGATTACTGCTCTACTGGTAACATTTCTCAACTACTATGAGAGACACTTTTTTAAATACAATTTTGAAATACAGCTTCACATAAAGCAACTGTCTAGGGTAAATGACAGCACACCACAATTGTGAAAAATAACTTGAACTTCAAAAATGCTGACCTTGTCTGTTAATGATAAAAACTGATGCTATCATTTGTGCAGCTTCACACAATTTACTGAAGCATGAAGCAGAATAAAATGAAATTTTATAAAATAAAATGTACACAGAATTACAAAAGGAGAACAGAGGAAAATTGTGATAGATAAATCGGGTTAAAAGACTGCTTCCTTAATTGCATAATTGTGTAATTGAAACATGCAATTATATTCCAGTTATTTCAGTATGAACTGTGCCTGCTGGTTTGTTGTCATCCCAATTCCAGTAATGCTAAGCATATAATTACTTCAGTAAGAAACATCTCTCCTGTGCCTTGCTCTTTGTCTATGAAAACGAATAACTCATTAGAGATTGTAATGTCATGTTTGTTTTTGTTTACGTTTTATACATAATTTTGTTGGCAGAGTAATTGTTTTTACGTTCTGTACAGAATACATAAAAGCAATGGGCGAAAGCAATATAGTTTTTTCTTTACCTTTTCTTCACTCTTTCTTCAACTGTTAACACACTCTTCTTCTTTTAATTTTTCTTATCTATTATCACTTCTTGCACTCTAGTGGATGCACCATATAATAACATTCTACTACAACATCTTACATCATTCAAAAAAATGTTAAATGATGTAAACAATTATCATTAAATTTATCAAGCAAAAAAGTTGATACAGTAGCCCCACTGTACAGTGTTCATCATGAAAGGAGAATCAGTAACATAAAGTTGCTAAATATTAAAAATTAGGTTATTAAATTATACAAGATTAAGAAAGCACAGGAAAGTAAAAAAAAATAATTACCATGTGGGATTATAGTAAAATACAACAGCGTTTACAGAACCCGTTTGTGAAGCCATGATTCTTCTCATTAACAGTATTCCTAAATTGTGCATCTTTAAAATACTCATGCAGACTCATTCTACATAAACACTTTAGCAGGTTAACTTGGTTAATAAAATAAATCTAATGGAACAGTAATTTTATTGGCTTGGACAATGTTTATTCTCAGCTGTGCATATTTGTGACCACAGTGCCTGCAAATATAAAATACAATACAACTCATATTTGTATAACACTCTTCAGAGTGCAGGCACAGTGCGTTGTGAACAATACTCAATTAAAATACAATTATAGATTATACTAATTACCAAATACAGAACTAGTATATACATAAATGAAGATTTGTTAAAACACACAAAGAAGAAGGTAAAACTGATTAACATAAAAGGAAACCAAAAAAATCTGTTAATTAATTAATTGATGAATTATTGTCAGTTGAAATTAAAATCATACAGGAGAAAGTCAAAAATAAAGTCACAGTCCTGGGGACCTCGTCAAAGTGGCCACATACCCTGTCCTTGTTTTTCTATATTGGAGTCTGTGCAGACTATCCAATCAGATGAGAAAATCTTTCCAAATGAGGACTCCAGTGCTCCTTTATCCAAGTTGACTTTTCAAAATGTAGGAGAGCAGCCTCACAGTAGAGTAGTGGCACCAAATGCAACATTTGATTAATGAGAAAAAAAAACAGAGTAGAAAATGGATAGTAAATGTTTAAAAACATTGTAATACTTATATTTCTGCACAAATGAGAAACAAGTATAAATTTAGTATGCACAGCTAATCAGCAGCTCTAGTCAGGGTATGCTAGACTAAAGTAGTAGGTCTTCAGCCAGAATTTAAAAGCTGAGACCGAAGGGGCATCTCTTATAACAGCAGGCTGATCATTCCATAATCTTCTGCATATCAGTTCAGTTTCTTATGCTCTGCCTATTGTTTCCTGAATTCTTTTTTTATTTTGGCAGCCTAGAAATACCAGAAAACCTTAGTTTCAGG
This sequence comes from Erpetoichthys calabaricus, assembly GCF_900747795.2. Taxonomy (NCBI): domain Eukaryota; kingdom Metazoa; phylum Chordata; class Cladistia; order Polypteriformes; family Polypteridae; genus Erpetoichthys; species Erpetoichthys calabaricus. The sequence goes on along the minus strand of NC_041397.2, from coordinate 227,277,229 downwards.
GATATATTTAGTATATTTCAAAGAACAACTAATTTATTTTTTGGAACTCGTTAAATTTTTGCTTACTTCTTTTGAAATTATTTCAAAAGCCATTGAATATTATTTTGTCTGCACGCACTACAGAGCCACTTCTCTTTAGGATATGTTATTTTGTTCTTTCACATGGACTTGATTTTTCTTCTAGCTTTAGAAAATATTGGAAACAGTTAAGGGTTAAACAGATTTTTTAATAAGGAAGTACCCTGAAAAGTAGATAAAGTAAAAAAGAGTAAAATAGATGATGGGTTAAAATCTATTACTGCAGCACAATAACTTCTGAAATTCTAAAATTCTAATTTATTGTTATACAGTTATAGCTTATCCTGACAGCACTGGCTAAAACACTGGAACTAGCCTTAAGAAGTGTGTTAGCCCATTGCAGGGGACTAACACATAATAACAAAAATAATAATCTACCTTCTAAATAAACATTAGATCATCATGATGGAGAAAAGAAAAACAGAACCAATAACAACCCAAAACACAGAAAAAAGTTACCACTAAGCGGGATAAAAATGTGCTCAAAGACACAAGGAAAAATAAAAAGGCACAGATGGCAAGAGTGTTTGGAAAATTAACAAAGAATGTTTATGTCAAAAAGACAAAATTTGGCTTTTCCAAGCATATAACAGTATCCAGCTATCCAACCATACTTCTAAGTTACCTTATAATATGTCCCAGAAAAGCTTATAAAGGCCACAATACCACACATCTACCACATGATCACACCAAGCAGAAAATGTGATCATTCCCTACAAAAACAATAGTAAACTTCCAACAAACACAAAAGAAAAACAAAAACACCATTAAATGAATAATCTCAACACATTGCATGAATAAATCGCTGACTAGAATTTTACATTTAAACAGGCACTTTTAATGTTACCTTATACAAGATGCATTGACAGCTAGAAATAGATAATTATTTCAATAAAGAGGTATACATCACTTTAATTATTTACTCGGCATGAATTAGGCTATTAGGTTGGAAATGGCAAATCATAAATCATGTTAATGTAGCAATGGTGCAAAATAAAAAAGCCTATTATCTTGTGATTACTAACTTCCAGCTATTTGACCTGAAGTCCCTGATCAGCCTAAGCCCCAACTAACAAGCATTTGGCAGGGACTATTATTAAAACATCAGTTTCTCTGTAGATCTTAGGGCTTTTATCATGGTAAAGCCCCAAAGTTTAATTAGAATTTCAGCATACTGTTTCACAGGGACATCATAAAATAGTAATAATAAAAAGAATCCTTTCTGAACATGATAGTTGGCTGAAAGCCAAAAAGGTGGGGGTGAAGTGAGGAGGGAATTGGATTGGATTGGGATATTTGCAACTAGAAAATTCATTTTTCAGTGGGACTGCTGAGGGGCAAGGTTTTGCATTAAGTGAAGAACTGTATATTTAAAATTAATTAATTGTAGATAAATGTCATTATTATACACTTATCACAAACTAGAATGAGACGTTCATGTTTCATTTGTTCTTGCAAAGAGACAGCAAGCGAGTAAAGCAAATAACAAGCTAAGCAAACTCTGCCTTTACATATTTCTAGCTTTGTGGAATAATATTAAATAACTGTTATAAAGAAACATTAGAGTGGGAAAAATAATGCATTCATTATTCCATTGCAATGAGTTTCTTCTTAAAAACACAAACTCATTAGTTTGAATCCCAGACTATGAATCATAGTCATTGAGGCTCTTATCAACCATTGTAATATTAGTAAAACTCTCACAGCTGCCAGTAATTTCAATGTGACCTTTCAGCCCATTCATTCTTGCAATACCCACCGCAAAATAATCTGGGATACTTCAATCATATTAGTTGACAGCAACAGCACAGAATACAACCATGGGGATTTTGCAGAACTGTTCATCTACTGGCAAGTGGTTTTGCTCCAGTTTTGGAGGAGATGTATGCTGCTGCATGTTGCTTTTTAATAAAATGCTTCCTCTAAACCTGTCCCTTGTGTCTACCCCCTTATTCTTTTATTTATAATTTAATTTCTATTTTATTTATGCTGTATTTTGATACTATCAAAGACACTATTTCTGTTGATAAAAAGGCATCACCGTATTCGACTATATTACTGTTTACAAGTATAGCAGAATATACAAAAGTGTAAATAATAAATCTATTCTCTTTTCGTCACTGTATGACAACATGGCCCTGCTCTAACTGCATACAATTCTAATACACCCATGACCTGTTCAGCATTTTACACTTACAAATTTGGCTTAAACCTTTTGTCCAAGTAGACTTGCAACATTTAAGATACAATCGGTTACATTTCTTTTGTTTTTCAAATTTGAACACAGGCAGGTGAAGTGACTTATTCATGGCCACTCAGTGTCAGTACCAGGGTCTGATCCCATAACCTCAGGGTTTGTAATTCAAAGCCTTAACCACTATGCCACACTGCCTGCCCAGTCGTCCTGACCAGTGCCCAAATGCTAACTGGTAGGCTCTGGCCTCCTGAACCCCTAATTTGACATGCTGGTTACAAAATGGATGAATGAATGGATAGACTACAAACACATTCACAGACTATTGATAGACTGGACATCCATTGAAGTTCCTGCCAATTCTGCCAAAATATGCCTTGCTTCCTTGCAACTTTGAATTTGGATTATGTGAGTTTAGGACATGAGTATGTGGACATTTGAAACAAAGACAGAGACTTGCATATGGAACTGCAGCAACAGATGATGGAGACTGAACTGAAAATGATTGCTATCTAGACCAAGCATTACATTATCTGCTTTTTTAAGGAAGGAATATCTGAGGAGCAAGTCATACACAGTCTGTTACAATTTTCTTATATTTTACTTTAATATAAGCAAAACTGATTATTAGCAAAGATAGTAATGAACACTATGTAGAAGTATGACTTCATGAAGTGGCTTTGGTCCAAGGAGAAACTCCTGTATTCATTATACACTATGGTGCAATACTACATAACAGACATTTTAGAGCTTTGTCCTCTCTGGTCAAGTCAGTGTGACATTAGGTTGGGAAGTTGTAAACAATTCAGGTGCACATTGCCTGTAACTCAGTAAATATTGAATCTTCTTCTTTGTTGGTCCCATAATGTTTATCTTTATGAAAGTTATGCTGAGTAATTACTGGAAGTTGTATGCAAGGAGGGGCTACTTAATTGAATCCTGTGTTGTTAGCTCAAAACATAATAAAATGATCTATTGTTACCTTATCTCTAGATTTTTACAATAGTAATACTCCCAAAATAGACAGATAAGGTAGAAAACAATTAAGTCTCTGCATGAATATCTGAAGCTACTGTAAACCAGAAGATAATGTAATGTGGGTGACGCCATGTGCTGTGCTATTCAGCAGTTTTCTTCTTTCTGCTCCATAGTGTATACTGTATTCTTGAAATCTTCTGCAGATGTGTTTTATGTCTGTACTAGTCATTTAGCCCGTTACAATAACGGGCGCTAGAACAGTAGTGCATAAACATTAGTAGGAAGAGTCTATATTAAATGGCAAGGGACTTTGACCTCATTCTTTTTGTTGGTCGTATTTTTCTTTCTTTCAGCCTTTCTTTTGTTGATGTTTACTTGCTGAGCTGACCGTTCTTCGTGGGCTGCCGCCGTGTATTGTGTGTCTTTAATTTTCTGTGACAGCAATACTGTCTTGTACAGCTCTATTCAATAAGGGCGTGCACAAAAAGGCGAGCTTCAAAAGGACGACCTCAATTGAGCGCGGCGAATAAAGGCGTTCGTAGATAATTTAGTTCAAATGGCTCTGGAATATGTGAAGAGCAACAAAGGTGCAGATCTTTATTTACGCGCGCCTTTATTCGCTGTGCCCAATTGAGGTCGCCCTTTTGAGGCTCGCCTTTTTGTGCGCGCCCTTATTGAAGGATACCGTCTTGTACATCCGCTGGCTTGTACGTCCGTAATATACCTTTAATTTTCTCTGCCGGTAATACAGGCGTGCGCGTCAATAATATGCCTTTAATCTCCTCTGACAGTAATACTGGCTTGTATGTGGCTGTAATATGCGTCACTGTATTGTGTACCTTTAATTTCCTCTCGCAGTAATACTGGTTTGTATTTCCGTAAAACGCCTCTAACTTTCTCTGACAGTAATATTGCGCATCACACCGTGCCCCGCGCATGCGCACTTCACCAGAAGACACCCACACACGGACACCTGGACGCACATAGGGATTTTATATATATAGATGTTAACTCATATTATTACTGGTAGAAGCGCAATTGCTTCTTGAAGTTTAAAAGCATTGTGTCCTTCAGTATAATAAAAAAACGCAAATTTCTATCTCTACTTTCTTCAGCCTTTCTTCAGCATTTGCTGTAACGCTGGTATTTGTATCCTCTCTATCCATAATTTATAACCATATCCTTCTAAGCTATGGACCACTAAAGTAGGAAATTGTAGGAGCAACTTGTATTGAAGATCAAACGTTAAAAACAGGGTCAGAAATGTTGAAAAGTTTTCTGATGCCACAAAGGTGAAATTTTTTAAATAGAGGACCAGAAGAAGAGACATGAATCAGAAAACGTGAACCAGAAAAACAAGCAAAGATTTGTTATGAGGAAGACAATTAAATGCTACTGACAAAAACAAACTCATAGTCAAAAATTAGGGATTCATCAGTCTTCGCATGAGTCACCAGCAGTATTAGCTTGCATTCCATCATGGAAATAGGTAGTTTAGTACCAGCTGCATGGGAGCTGATAAAAATGGCAAGTCTGCCAACATGCTAAAATAATTCCAATTAGTATGGCAGCAGTAAGCGGTCCTTCTATGGATAGTGAGCAACCTAAAAGAGCCATGTTAAGTGGGAGAAGGCGTTGGCACTTGGCACAGGTAAGCACTGGTGCAGTGTTACAAGAATTATATTCATAATGGCAACAAAGTACATCTTTAGGACTTATATACGTTAGTAACATGATTATCATAAGATCAAAATGAACACTTTGGGATATTAGTGTTTTAGTGCACCAGTCCAATTGTAATTATGCAAACAACAAGGATGAGCAGTACTTGGGCTATGTCGAACACATGGTTGCTATGATCTCTGTAACCCACCAGATATCACTTTCTGTGAAGCTTCGAAGTTTAGAATCTTTTTCCATCACAGCCTCTACCCTGTAAAAGAGAAACTAAGCAGTTCCAAAATAAGTATTGAACAGGTGTGGACAATGCAACTACAAAAGTGACAGTACAAACAATAGATTGAATACAACACTGCATTATACGTTACAACATCAGATGACAGTTGCAAGAAACACTCAAGAAGTTCTCAACAGGTGTGACTCTTAAGCGTTTATATGGCCTGTGGGTAAAAACTGTACCTAAATCTTCATGTCAGATCGATTGGTCCTGTATCATTTGCTAGGATGGAGAATAGAGAAATGTGGCCGAGGTCTTTCATATTACTGTGTGTCTTTGTAAAGAAGTATGTGTTATATATGTACTGAACAGAACTGTGTGCCAATAATTTTCTGTGTTTACTTTACCATCATCTGTAGGACTTTATGATCCTGAGACGAATAGGTGCCTTTCAAGGATATAATGCAGCTAATGAGTCAAGCTCCACCATTTACCTGTAGAATTTTGTAACATATGCTGAGCCATTTCCAGATGTCTAAGGATTTAAAGGCATTGATAAAGTTTCTCGACTTCTTCTTCTGGCTGCTCCCATTAGGGGTTGCCACAGCAGATCATCTTCTTCCATATCTTTCTGTCCTCTACATCTTGCTCTGTTACACCCTTCACCTGCATGTCCACTCTCACCACATACATAAACCTTCGCTTAGGCCTTCCTCTTTTTCTCTTACCTGGCAGCTCTACCCTTAGCATCCTTCTCCCAATATACCCAGCATCTCTCCTCTGCACATGTCCAAACCAACGCAATCTCACCTCTCTGACTTTGTCCCCAAACCATCCAACCTGAGCTGACCCTCTAATGTACTCATTTCTAATCCTGTCCATCCTCGTCATACCCAATGCAAATCTTAGTTTCTTGACAAAAGCCAAAATTAGTTTTACCCACTTTCGATGATCAGTGATAGTGGCTACAACATCTGCTGTTGATTCTCTCCACAGCATCTACTGCTGAAAATGGAAGTGTGGCCTACTTGTGTCCTGAAATCTATGAGAAGCTTCTTAGTTTAGCTAACATTAACTGAGAAATTGTTGCCCTGCTAACCACTATATCAGCAGGCAAACATCTGATCTCTGTAAGCTGTCTTATCATTTGTGACAATGATGCCATCAGCAAGTGGAATGATGGAGCTGGAACCGTATCTAGTGACACAGTTATACTGTAGCTGAACAAGGAGCATTGCTCATCATACTATTCCTCTAACCTTGAAGCTGGAATGTTGTAGCAGTATAGTCTCACCTGACAACCAAGAAGACTGAGAGTTAAAAAAAAATACTGTATATGTCACATTCTAAAATGTTCCTACAAAACATTCTTTATTAAAAATTATATTTCAATTTTTCGGTAATAAAAAGAAAACTGAAAGATCTGCCACAACTCTATTAAATTAAAAATTAGATTTTATTTTACATTTTTTTTAATTTAGCATGTAATTTTATCTTAACTAACTTATTATACAATTCATTATCCTTAAATAAAGACAAGTATAATAGCAATCTGTATCATCACTCACACCATCCTCTTCACCATTTTCTCAAATGTTTTTAGCTCAAAGAATAAGAAGGAATTAAATTTAATTATGTACTGCTGAATCTTCGGTAGCCAAAATATATGCCTGTAGCAAACGATGCAAGGCAAAAATCAATGATGCATATACTTACATGCCTTAATACCAAGTTAAGTTAGTGTTTCCAGCTAATCTAACATATATAATTACGTATTTTTGATAAAATCAGGATATCAACAAACCATGGGAATGCACAGAGAACCTGTAAACTTCAGTCACACAGTGACTTGGCCAAGAATCTAACACAAGGCCCTGGAGCTGTGAGGCACACGTGTGGGCCACTGTGCTAATGCCGCTCACACAACAACCAGTCATTACAATTATTTCTAATAGGATGGTGGTGAAATCCTTGTGAAACCCAAGCAAGTGCTGCCACCTGGTGTTCAAAAGTGAGCCAAAAATAGAATTCAGACAAGCAACCATGGGGTTTCAAATCACAATCACCACCTTCAAGGGCTGCACTGTCCGCCTGTGACCTGCTGCCTTAAAATGACTTATGATTTAGAATAAGCAAACATTTCCAGATTGTTAGGTTATGGTGCTTTCAACATGATTCTATGAAAGTGGGTTATGGTGCTTTCAACATGATTCTATGAAAGTGTATATGCTCAAAAGAAACATAGAGTATTGCACAGATTAATAACAGTCATAATGCTGAAGTATGCAAGTCAATAAAAGCATGTAGCAATTATTTTTAAAATAATTTGACTTTCAGGAGCAGATCAATCAATGATAGATTCAGCCTGTAGCCGCTGCCTCACTAGGTATCCTAATAGATTGAGGGAATTGAATTCAAGAAGTGAATTGCATTTCTGAGCATACCTTTTTCATATTTATGAAATTAAAAATGTATGGATCTTTTCTACCTTTTTTAGCTATGCAATGTGATTTCTTCCCACAAAATTAAATAAATATTAATGTTGGTTTTAAAAATAAAATCCCTTTTACCCACTGAGGTAGCCCTTACACTAATTCAAAAATCCACTCATCCATCCATACATCCAAATATTTTCAAATCCACAGTGTGTTTCTATTTTGAGCAGGTCAAATACAGTAATGTGGTTAAATTTATTTTCATGGGATTTTGGAGCTGTGTAATATCAGCAGATCTGTGGATGTCTATCTTCTCCTGACAAAGAATATTGTTTATGCTGTATTTTAATATGCTCAGTGCCTGCTTATCAATTTCTATGGCTAACTCTATAAAACAGTTATTTTGCTCCATAGATTTTGTAAGGCTACTGAAGAAAGCCAAAGTGTACTTATTAATTCATTTAAGCATAAAATGCAGCAATGAGATCAAACTCAAATGGTTGTGTAAAATTCAATTTAAGAACAGAATGATAATTCTATATGGTAATTAAGAAGAAAGCCTTGCGTGTGTGAAAGGGGTTAAAATGACAAAACTGTGTATTGCGACTCTCTATAAGATACCATCAATGTGCAAAATAATCTGTGAGAGTCAGAGGGATCTGGGCTAAACATAAAAACTTTACTCTGGTACTGTGGAATATACAATTATTTATTTTACAAAATAAATAAATTAAATATTCTCATCACATCATATGCAGATACCCAAACTGCAAACAAAAGCCAGTCCACCTCATACTTCTGACAAGCATCATGAAGAAAAGCCACTTTTCAAGACGCATGCGCACTTCATAACAGTGCTGATGCTCAATTCCACAGCAAAGAAACTTTCAGTTGCAATTTCATCATATGAGGCCTCCTCATTGTTCTGTTTAAAATTTAAAAAAATAAATCCAAAATTTCCAAGTAATAACCACTGTTTTCTATTGTTCATTTTGGAGCAGAGTTATGTTAACCAAATCATCATTTATGAAAACCTGCCAAAGACCAATGCAGCAGTTCTAGTTATTTAAGAGCACACACATCATTTTCAGGATAAAGTGAAATTAAAAAAAAAAGAAATGCCCTAGCAATGACTAACTCCTAAATCTGTATTTAGTCCATTTCCTTGCAAACTAGAAATACACTCAGTGGTTTAAAACACCATAACACCTTTCTTAAAGTTACTGTCAGTTACCCCCTACAATTTTGGTTTTGAGGTTTTTGGAGGTTTGAAGAGTTACTTTGGGGTTTTTCGCCTACCATACTCTGTGTCCTTCTCCTTTGGTGCTTGTGATCAAGTAATGGTTGTTCAGTGACTTCTCTGTTTGGAGGGTGAATTATAATAAAACATAGTGTATTGCAGATAATTGGTTTATTTTGGAATTAACCATTCTTCAACTCAGTGGCTTTAGTGGGCAAAGCATCACATGGTCAAAGTTTATTGTATAGCATTGATGGTATTTAAAATACACTATTTTAAAATATAATATTCACACGAATATCATGTGGCATACCCAGGCTTTTTCTAATTGTCAATGGGCTTCTGAAGATGTGCTAACCATACAGTGCCCGAGTGATAGAGAGTGGTCGTGAGTGTGACATTTTCTCCTATACAAGTGGTCTGGTTGTGCTAGATAAGAAAACAAGACTCTGCTAAGTTCAATATCTGTCAGGTGTACTAAATAATGCTGTGTTTTTGTTTTCTTATTTATTGATTATTTTTACCAATCTTTTTATGAGACCATTTTAAAGGTAATTTTTCAATTTTTTTTCTGTAGGGGCAGAATCACTTGTGTTTTTTGGTTTTTATGAGTGGTGCCATTTTGTATGTCTGGTTGTAAAAATGCTACGTGGCTGCTAAGCACTTAATAAATGTGTCACATGGCCATGAAATCACGGAATCCGTTTGTTCTATTTCCAAATCCTCCTCTATAGCCTGTGATAAATTCCTCTTCATTTTCCATGGTAAACTTAAAAATCTAATTCCATTGATCCTAGTTCATCATCATCTTCTCTTCCTTCCACCATATTTAACAGTTTTTCCATAACTTTATTTTCATCCATCAACAACCTACTCTGTAAATGAGGTCTGCCACTTGCACAGTGGATTCCATCCACACCACACTCATCAAGTTATGTCACAGTCCCAACTCCCACAAGATTAACAAATTCATCACTCTGTACTCCATGTCACCAATTTGAAAATGAAAATAAAAAGTCTGCTACTGTTCCTGCCAATCTCAACAATTTCTGTACGATTTGTTATTTATATTTTCCTCTCAATGTTCTCAATGATGTTTTCACATTGCAGATCAACAATCACTAATAACTTGACAGAAACATTTCAGTTAACAGCACATTTGTGAAACTGCTCTGCTGATACTAACAATTTACAAAGCTCAAGATCAAATTTTATTGTCATTTGTACACAGCCTGATAAAAGTCTTATTTGCATGTCTTCAGTGGACTACTAATAGTAATACAGAATCAACAGGAAATAATTCATTCAAAGGCAGCGAATACCTCATAGGGGCGGCACAGTGGTAGCACTGCTGCCTCGTAGTAAGGAGACCTGGGTTCGCTTCCCAGGTCCTCCCTGCGTGGAGTTTGCATGTACTCCCTGTGTTTGCGTGGGTTTCCTCCCACAGTCCAAAGACATGCAGGTTAGGTGCACTGGCGATCCTAAATTGTCTCTAGTGTGTGTGTGTGTACCCTGTGGTGGGTTAGCACCCTACCCAGGATTTGTTCCTTCCTTGCGCCCTGTGTTGGCTCGGATTGGCTCCAGCAGACCCCCGTGACCCTATGTTAGGATATAGCGGGTTGGACAATGACTGACTGAATACCTCATATGTTAAAAGCAACTTTAGAAGATACTGTATATACAGTAAGAAATGCAGTTGTCAGTAGGGGCAGCTATTGAGTAGCTTTATGATCTGTGAATAAAAACTGTCCATGAATCTCATTAGAGGTAATGGCTCTGTTTTGTTTGCTGGAATGGACAAAGGAGAAAAGTAATTACACTATTAGACTTTTTAGGCCAGCGTATGTTATTCATGTAATGGAAGGGACAGAACCTTGTGCCAGTAATATTTTGAGCTAACTTTACCACACTCTGTGTTGTTTTGAAGTCATAAGCTGATCAGGTACTATACCAGAATGCTCTGAAGTTATTGAGAACAGACTCTACTGTGTACAAATAAATGTTGGTGAGCATAGATGGGGACATCCAGGCTTTCTCCTGAAATTCGAGGAAGTAAATATGTGGATGAATTCTCTTCATAATAGATAAGATGTTTTGAACCAAAATCAGGACATCTGTGATGGTAACACCAATAAATTTAAAACTGCTGACTTTTTCCAGAGCATCCACAGTGATGTAAATGGGACTGTGTTCTGCCTTCTGCATTTTGAAATCTATGAGTGTTTCCTTAGTTTTGCTGACATAAAGGGAAATGTCATTGTCCTGGTTCTAATGTGTCAGAGGGCAATTTTCTTCTTTGTAAGTTGGCGTATTATTGTTAGTGATTATGCCTAGGATGGTGGAACCACCAATAAATGTTGGGGTTTGTGCTGTGTTTGTCCACACAGTTAGAAGTCAAATATGGACTACAGCAAGAGGGGTCAGCATACTACTCTTTGGGTTGTCAAGTGGAGGATCAGTGTGGGAGAACTGTTGCTATCATTCTGTAAATACTGGGATCTGCCAGGTTGAGAAAGCCAGAACCCAGTTGCAGAAGGCAGCATCAACTCCCCGTTTCTAGAAGCTTCACAATCAGCTTTGATGGTATAACAGTGTTAAATGATTGAAGACTTAGTTTTGCTAGACCTCAACACAGCATTTGTGGCTCATTTCCTACCTCAGTGTTGTCAACATCAGGTCCAGCTTTACTCCAGTTACACAGCTAGTTCCTGAATGCACACCCATGGCCTGCTGCTTTTTAGTATGCACATGGTTCCCTATGCAATATTATTCATATGTTTGGGCTTTGTTTTTTATTTTTATGTGGTGCTAATATTTACTTCATTGTAAAAAGTATGGTATAGAAAAGGAAATCTCCCAGCTTGCAGATTTCTTTGATTAAATTAAATGCAGGGTGGACTACAAATTCTTAAAACTGAACTATGGAACAACTTGCCTAGTTCTGGTAGCCTCATGCTGCCCACAAACTCAGCACTGTCGATTATCAATTCTTTCAAGCACACTTTCTAATTTTCTATTTCACATACCTTGATTTGCTCAATTTGCAGTCCAAAATTAAGTCTTTCACCTAAGTCTGAATTTTAAATGTTTCAGTGATTCTTCTTCAGCATTGCAGACTCAAGCCTTCACTTTTCAGTTACACCGTAAATGAGCATGGCAAACTGCCATTTTTAAGGGAGCTGAACTAGATAATTGACTTCAGCCTATTACAAAATCATTTTTTTAGTATTCCATATATGATCATAGTGAGCCAGCAAAAACTGGCAAAACAGCTAAACTACACCCTACCTGAGATTCAGGGCAAACATAAAGGTGCAAATCCACCTTTGAACAGTGAGCAGACTCCTTGGTTCCAGTCAAATTAGCTCCCTGACCTGTCAGCAACACATCACAATATTGTTTTTGTTCCTGTTCTGTTTGAATTTTGTATCATGCACATTCAATTATAGACAATTACTTAACTGGAAAAATGATCTATAAAATATGAGGAAGAGGCGATATTAACATATATAAAAATAGACTTAGTGGAAAAAAGAGTTTGTGTGAGGTAGTGGTTATTCAAGTTAAGAAAATGTTTCATATTTGTAAAATTTCATACTTGCAAATCTTAAGATGAGGTTGACTTTGATGTTTATTTCTTGAAGTATTCAGGAAATGTCATTTCTCCTTTGCACAAAACAAAGGGGCCCTTAACCCGTCTTTACTGAGAATAATCCTGTCAGGCGTTACATATAGACCATGTTTTGTGCTATCTTATGGTTTCTTTAATATTTATTTTGTTTGATCTTTGTTATGTATTTTGAATCTGGCTTCCCTCCATTACTTCAGGGATACAAAATGGTCATAGCATGAGATAATAGGCGCACAATTTAAAATTTTTTTTTGAGTGTGACATCACAATAGTCATTTCCTTCTATTCAAGTGGTCTGGGTATGCTAGTTAAGAAAGCAGGATGCTGCTAATTGCCATGTCTGTCAGGTGTGCAAAATAATACTCTGTTTTTGTTTATTATTTATTGATTATTTTTACCAATATTTTTAAGAGGCCATTTTAAGGGAAATTTTCATTTTTTTCTGCATGGGCAGAATCATTTGTGTTTTTTTGGTTTTTATGGGTGCTGCCATTTTATATGTCTGGTTGTAAAAATGCTACGTGGCTGCTAAGCACCTAATATATGTGCCACCTGGCCATGAAATCACAGAATCCATTTGTTCTATTTCCAAATCTCTATAGCCTGTGATAAATTCCTCTTTTTCCATGGTAAACTTAAAAATCTAATTCCACTGATTCTAGTTCATCATTATCTTCTCTTCTTCTTTGTCTTACTCTTCCATCCACAATATTTAACAGTTTTTCCATAATTTCATCTTCACCTATCAACAACCTACTCTGTAAATGAGGTCTGTCACTTGTACACTGCATTCCATCCACACCACACTCATCAAGTTATGTCACAGTCTGACTGTCACAAAAGTAACAAATACATCACTGAGTACTGGTTCTGTGTCACCCTATCTGAAAATTATTTCTGCAAGGCCAACCTAAAAAAAGTCTAATTCTGTTCCTGCCAGTCTCACTCTCAGTTTCTGCACAATTTCTTATTTATCTCTTCTGCTCTGTTTTTGTTTTATTATTTATTGATTATTTTACCAGTATTTTTATGAGGCCATTTTAAAGGTAATTTGTTACTGTTTTTTTCTGCATGGCCAGAATCATTTGTGTTTTTTGGCTTTTATGGGTGCCTCCATTTTGTATATCTGGTTGTAGTGATGCTGTGTGGCTGCTAAGCACCTAATGTATGTGCCACATGGCATTGAACTCATAAAAGCCATGTTATAAAAGTTACCCACATTAAACAGCAACAATCACTGATTCCTTGGTATATACTACTGCTACTGTTTCTTCTCCTTGGTGATTATTGTGTTTGTTATGAAACAAAACTGCTCCACAAACAATTTTAATGACACTCACACCCCATGGAAATATAAGTTAAAAATATTTCCAGACTTCAACTTCGAAGCATCCCTGCAAATGTCCTGACAGGGTTACCACCTGAGGACCACTGCCACCTGGTGTATGGGGGATGAAACAACTCCTGACTCTCGACTTCTGCTGGTCCATCTGTTATATCATTCCAGCACAAAGTTACTTTTCTGTTCCGCTGGCAAATTAGCTTGTGTCATCGTCCTGGGCTCCTGTCCGGGTAATGAATTATTCTCCATTTCGGCCGGGATGTCCATTCTCCCCCTACTATATATATATATATATATATATATATATATATATATATATATATATATATATATATACCACAGAGAAAACTGTTGCAGATGAAAAGTATCTTCTTTAAACACATTCATGCCAGTATTTTGATATGTTCACACATTTTTTGACATGTGCTTGCTGTCTCATTTCTTTTCTTTTGCTTAGATCTGGTAGATTTCATGTACTTTGCCATTAGTTAGGCTGAGAATTTGTAAATTTTTAGTGCAGTAAGTAGGCAGGAGGAGTAAGTATGTGAAAACATGGGAGAGACCCTGCGTGTATGTGTTCTTGTTCATTTTCTTTTTGTTTAAAGCTATTTATGCTTGCAACATAATGTATGCAAACTAAGTGTGACTAAAGCAAATCAGTAGAAAGGAATTTAAGCATTAGGAAACATTTTGCTTGAAGCCATTTACATTTAACACAAAACACTAATTATATAGAAAATAAACATTTGCTCTGACATTTCAGAATAAAATGGGTCAAGTGTACTATGTTAAGGGCTTCATGAGCTTTGAAGCAAAACTGACAAGAAGTGGATGTGAGTGCTTTAACATTTTTCATTTAATTTTAGAAGAAAGGCTATAAGAAATGACCCAAGGCAGTGTCTCAAATGAAGACCATCTAAGGAAAGTATTTTAAGTAAAAGTAGATTGATTGGGTAAACCATATACAGTACAGTAGAAAGTGAAGGACAAAATGAATACTCCAAGGGTAAGGCTGCTGGGTCAAAAAGACCCAGTGATGTAAGAGTCAGGATTAAACATAAGTGTTGCTACAATGTCTCATGCCTTTTTGTTAGTCATTTCCCCCTCCTCCCTTTCATTTATGTTTTTTATGTTCTATTATATGTTTTTGATTTCCTCCTGGTTTCTTGCCCTACATGTTGTTTGTTTGTAGCTACAGTGCCTCCAGTTAAATTAAGTCAGTGGGGCTATTTAAAGACACCTGTTGCTACAGCTTCTTTGCTATGGTGTTAGTGGTGTTTATGATCTTTGGCTACCTTTTGTTCATCCTTTTTGTGGATTTTATAGTCTTCTGACCACTTAGGTTTTGGGTTTTTTAATTTTGACTTTTGGTTTTGATGTTAGGAATTTTGGATTTGTAGACTTTTTGGCTTAATAATTATTTGTTCAATGTGTTATTATTTACTACCCTACTGTACTTTAGTTTTAAAATTTTGGAGCTTTGAAATTGAAACTAGATTTTTGCATTGTTGTCTTTTGTTTTGTTTGAACTATATTTCCTTTAATAACTTTTAATTAAATAATTAAGTTCTGTTTTGAGAAAATGTTTTCATGGGTTTTGGCCTTCCCCTTTTGGCTACAAATCACAACAACAATTTTGTAATTACACCCTGCATTTTGGGTATGTAATATTACAGAGGGTATAGACCATAGGACTAGCATCTATGTGCAATGGAAAAAGGTAAACATTGATGGTACTGCAGTGTTAAATGATGAGCTGTAATCTATAAACAGGACACTGATATAACTGTTTTTATTATCCAGATGTGTCAGGATGATATGAAATGCAGGGATATGGCATCCTTTGTGAATGTTTTGAGATGGTGGAGTGGTGGCTCTGAGGCTAGGGATCTGCACTAGCAATCGGAAGGTTGCCGGTTCGAATCCCGTAAATGCCAATAGGGACTCTGCTCTGTTGGGCCCTTCAGCAAGGTCCTTAACCTGCAATTGCTGAGCGCTTTGAGTAGTGAGAAAAGCGCTATATAAATGCAAAGAATTATTTTATTATTATTATTATTATTATTATGGTATGCAATCTGAAATGTTCTTTTTAATGTATCCCAGCACTAGTCTCTCAAAACACTTGATTAAAACTGGAGTGAGTGCTGCTGGTCTATAGTCATTCATATGGTCCACTTTTATTTTCTTACTCACAGGTATAATTTTTGTTATTTTGAAGCAGAAACAGACAACAAATTCTTTCAGTGAAATATCAAAGATGTCATTGAAAACATTATATAATTGGTTGCTGCAGTTTTTAAAAAAAAAAAAACCCTGAAAATCCACATAGACTGGATGTCTTATGGACATTAACTTGTTTAAAAATCCTACAGAAAGAGAGAAGAATGAATTATGTGGTGCTGCAGGTGCTCCGTTTTCAAAGAAGCCATTCATGGACACCAGGGGCCTCATGCATAATGCCGTGGGTAGAATTCACACTTAAACATGGCCTACAGACAAAAGCTGAAATTTGTGTACGCACAAAAAAATCCAGATGCATAAATCTGTGCGTTTGCCAACTTCCACATTCTTCTGCTTCATAAATCCCAGTCAGCGTGAAAAGTAACGCTTGTGCACACGCCTGCCACCGCACCCCGAGTCCTCTTTGAATATGCAAATTAATATAAATAACCCCTTATGTTTTGCATTCTATTGAAAAAACAATGGTAAAAGCATGGGGAAAAAGAAGAATTGCAATCTAGAATTCTTTGCTAAAATTGTAACATTCAATTTTGGTCACTTTAATTTTCAGCAGATAGGACATTTTTTTCTTCAGGAATGCTTCCAGAGTTGTTTGTTTGCAACACTGCCATTTCTTTTCTTCATAAATTGCAGATAACAAGCAAAACTATTTTTCAAATCTGCCGTTACTTTTCTATTTTGCTCATCATTTGGATCTTCTGAGGCAAACATTTTAATGGCTTTTTCAATGTGTTTCAAAGCCTCTTTGAGTCATTTGAGCATGAAATCGGGTGTGAGAATTTCTTCTTCTTCTTCTTTTTCTTCTTGCTTTGTTTTCACAAGCTACCATTTCAAGTAACTCTTCATTAGTAAGCTGTCATCGTGTGCTTCAAGCAGATCTGTTATGTCACATGTAGAAGCTTCAACATTTAACTCTTCAGCAATTTGGACAATTTCTTCAGTTTTGTGCTGTGTGATATCCTCAGGTTCTTTATATCCTTCACAATCAGTAATTAAGCTGGGACAAAGTTTTCACCAAACACTGCTCATGGGTTTATCCAAAATTATATTCCAAGCATGCTTCATTATGTTGACTGATCTAAAACATTTTGAAACAGTTTTTTTGGAATTCTTTAAGAGTAGGACCTCCTTCTGTATCAGTGGCTTTAAAGAAAGTTTCAAATGCTTTGTACATGCAAATAATATACCTTAAAAATTGCAAGAACATGCTGGTCCATAGGCTGAAGGAGAGGGGTTGTATTGGCTGGTAAAAAATAATTTTAACATTTGGATGGTGGTTTTGCAGAGCTGGTGGGTGCCCATGTGCAATTTCCAAAATGACATGGAAGGGATTTTTTTTTTTTTGCTCTTACAATATTGTTTTACATCAGGGATGAAATGATTACAAAACCAGTCTTCCAAAGGTTAGGAAGATTACGTTTCAGAAAGTTGTTTAGTGCTGTTGGGTGTTCTGACCTATAAACAAGCAATGACTTGAGTTGGCAGCCTCCACCTGCATTGCTACAAAACATTAAATTTAGGTGATGTTTTGCTGCTTTAAATCCAGACAATGACGATTCTTCACATGCAATATAGCTCCTTGATGGCACTGTTTTTCCAAAATAATCCCATCTCATCTACATTGAAGATTTGATAGGGAATGTAATTTTCTTCTTCGATTATCTGATCAAAATTGTTGTGGAAAAGATTTTGCTGTTTTGTCATCTTCCCTGGCTGCTTCACCTGGTAACTTAACATTATGTCAACTTGATCTATTCTTATAGTGCTCAAACCATTCATTGCTTGCAGCAAAAGTTTCTTTGCAGTCTTCATTTTTGTCCTTGAGCATCACAAAAACTGACAATGCTCTTGCGCAAATTGTGGTGTGGGTAACAGGCATGTTTAATCTTTGTGTATGAACACTAACCCATGTTATTAAAATATTATCCATTTGGGGAATTATGTCGTCCTCTTTTGTTTGTATCCATGTAGATAGCATGGAATTAGCATTCTTAACTCCAGTAAAATATTTCTCTTATCTGTTTCAAAATTGTACAGATGGGTAAAGAGTTCAAAGAATTTCTATCACAGATATTTTTAACAATACTGTATTTCTGTCTTGGTGTTGTCTTGTAATTTCATACTTTTACTCTAAAGTTATGGCTCTTCTTTGTTTCCTGCTTGAAGTCTCAGTCAGTGTATCTGTAACAGGTGTCTGGTCACACTTACAGGTAATCTAACTTAGACACCATTTAAATATCCGACTACGCCACCCAGTTTTATTAAGAGACTGGGAACTCCTGAAATTTACCAATAATAGCACACAGGTATCTTTAAATTGGGCGGTGAGTAAACACACAATGAAAAAGTAATTTCAGAAAAAAACAACAGTAAGTTCTATTACACAAGACAATATAAGGTACATTAAAAAGATAAACGAACATAACAAAATCTAAACATATCAGGAATTAATTTTCTTTTTTAAAAGGAAAATACACAGTCCACCCTCTAAAAGTCCATTAAAAACAAGAATCGGAGGATACAACCTTTAGTGGTGCAGAGTCCAAGTTGCTCACTGTGTTACCCCAACACTTAATCGTTCAACTGTCCACGGATGCACTCTGTTCGCTAGACACTCGTTTCCCAACAGAAGTTTTGTCAAACCGTTGAATCCCTGTCAGCGTCTCTTCGTCGTTCCTTTTTTTTTCCACTCTGGCTCCTTTTATTACTGTGACCTAGGCGCGCCTCATTTCTCGTCTGCCAGCTTTGCTTGGTCCTCTCATGCGGCTTCCCTCTCTCGCTGGACCCACAACTGGCGTCTCCTTGTGGAGCTGTCTCTTCCTCCCTGGAAGTAAATGTTGCTGTCCTTGTGCCTTACGTCGTGCCAGCCACGTACCCTCGTCTGCCTACGAGCCCCTGTGCTCTGTCTGAATGTCTTGGCAGTGTTCTCAGCAGACTGTTACCCCTGCCTTCTGCTGCCCAGGATTTTAAATCTCCTTCAGTCCCTGCTGTTGTCAGTCCTGGACAATCAGTTTAATCAATGGCACATCTAAATTTCCTGGGTTTAACAATTAATGAAAACACAAATTAACAAAATGTATTGTTACCAACCATTAATGAGTACAGATCTGCTGATTAGAAACCAATTTTGTCAAACATGTTAATTTCAGGTAATTACAGACATCCTCCAAGGAAGCAGCAGTTCTTTTATCACAACTTGGTATTTGTTTGTATACTCAACCAGCCAGACTTCAAAGCAGTGACTCCTTTGCAAGACAGCAAATACCTACACAGACAACCCTGACACAATCAGTAACTGGATTATCCAGGAAATCGAAAAACAAGGTCCCCTTCTGACATATCTTTGCATCTTTTTGGCATGTTGAAAAAAGGGTGTCAAACATTAAAAAGAAAAGACAAATTAACAGCAAATAGAAAGCAGTCAAAATAGCTTTTATTGTTCTCTTTCTTATAATGAAATGGTGTGCAGCACTTTGAACTGAAGCAAGTGGCCATGGTGTACTACGTGAGGGTGGCAGGGTGCAGGCGCAGTGGAAGTTGCCGTCTCTAGCCAATGTAATTTAACCTTTAGCTCAGCTGAGAGACCTATCCACTTGTGTGGATCGTGTTTTTGGGACACATGTTGAATTACGTGCTATTTTTTTTTTTAATTATGAAAACTAAAATTTTAATTTTTGACGCAAAACAAAAGAAAAATTGTAAAGATATAAACTCATAAATTGGGAGCTTGGAAAGCAAGAACTACCTGTATATACTTGTGTCAGTCATTTTCTAACTCGCCATATCCTAACACAGGGTCACGGGGGTCTGCTGGAGCCAACCCCAGCCAACACAGGGTGCAAGTTAGAAACAAATCCTGGACAGGGCGCCAACCCACTGCAGGGCACACAGACATACCAAGCACACACTAGGGACAATTTAGGATCACCAATGCACCTAACTTGTATGTCTTTGGACTGTGGGAGGAAACCCACGCAGACACGAGAATAATATACAAACTCCACGCAAGGAGGACACAGGAAGCGAACCCGGGTCTCCGAACTGCGAGGCAGCAGCGCTACCACTGTGCCACAGTGCCGCCCACTTGTAATAGATTGTGAAATATTATATATTAACTAAAGATTCCATACAGGCTGCTTGTTTTCAAGATGAAAACAGCCATAGAAAGCATTAAGTTGGTCTGGAAGGGAAAATGAAGATGATATGGGATTAGGTTTTACTTTAAACTCCATAAACATAAAAAAATCCCTGCATAGATTGTTACTGCTGTCCCTTGTTTATTACTGTACTGAAGATTGACTAGTTAGATTGCGTTTCTGAGTTTGTATCTTTTGTTCTTATTTCCGCAAAGAAAATGCCCTTCATGTTAAAGCAGGATGAATATTTCACAGCATACTGACATTATGAAGTCAACAGAAATTCAGACTGGGTTATCCACTACCAACTATTTTTACATAATGGCCCTTTTCTCCATCAGCTATAGAGATCATAGAAATGTTCTACTTAACTTTTTACATCAAAGACAAAGAGAATCATCTTAACATAGCTCTTTTTTGCCCAACAGATTATTATAGTTTAGCCAGCAGGATCAAGAAAGAAACAGTAACTATTTTTTCCATGCTATTTTCTATATTAAGTCTAATCTAAATTATTTAAGTATTTTTTCTCTTAACATAGATTAATATGCATGCAAATATATATCATATTCCTGGAACTGATGAGCAATCCTCTTTAGCCTTCTGGACTCTATTAAAAGCAATCACCTCATGTGGACTGGAAGAGATTATGGCCACTATCCACAATAACATGTCATCTTTAGAAGATGCTTACATCTGAAAAAAAGCATAGAATTCTTTCTTAGTCTGATTTTAAGTCATTTCACTATCTGGAGGGATTTGTATGTTTGGCCAATAGGTTCCTGGAATGGAACATAATGATCTGGAGTCATAATTTCATGTTTCTGAGTTTCTCATACCATTTGTGTTGGAGATGTTTTCTTGTGTTTTACATTAACTATGTTCAGATACACCTAAACAATTTATCTGGATTGTGTTGAGCTCATTTAGATTTTAACTTTTATCCAAGTATTTCCGACTACATCCTCATGGTCTCATTGGATTTGTTTCTTATGAAACCCATTACTACTGATCTTACTTCGTTATGTCCATGTGTCTTTATCTCAAAACTGTCAATCTCATTAATGTGAACCCTCTTCTTTAATATTTCAGATTCTCTTTTGTCACTTTCCACAACTTATATCTTGTAAAGCTTTTTTTACATATATTTCATTTTGCTTTTGCTGTCAAACCTCATATTTTCTTCCATGGGTCCAAGATGGCTGCCACCCCATTCTGTCACAGTGCATGATCATGTTGTGTCATAAGTTGTGGTCAGATGGTCTTGTTAGTCATTTTTGGACAATGAAGGACTTGGGAGCATGGTAAGTCATCAGCTCTTCTAGTCTAAAGCTGTTCTATCTCGATTTATTTTAACTTTTGACCACTTTTTTGTGTTGTGCTCTTGTTAGCTTTGCTTGATAAAACATTTTACTTTTTCAAGATTTTCAACAGACTGGTATTTTGATGCAAATTTAGGAATTACTTAAAGTATGCATGTGCCCACACTGAGGAAAGGTTCTTTCCATCGTGTCTGTTCTACATGGTGTCTTCCAGTGGCGGACTGTGCATTTCACACCTAGGCCTTCAGTAGTGCTCCGTCTGAATCAACCCACCCCTCAAAAACTAATTTATGGTTATAAAAACCATCTTAATATGC
Source organism: Erpetoichthys calabaricus (assembly GCF_900747795.2). NCBI lineage: Eukaryota > Metazoa > Chordata > Cladistia > Polypteriformes > Polypteridae > Erpetoichthys > Erpetoichthys calabaricus. The sequence goes on along the minus strand of NC_041397.2, from coordinate 227,255,418 downwards.
AGAAATACAGTATAAAGAGCCATTGCATCGCAGATAGATAACTCCTGTAGCTACAATAAATGCCTTTATTGAATAGATCAACCAGGAGTGAACAAGTTCCTTTCTACTGCAGCTACAGCCGCGACACACATAAAAAACATCAATAATAACTCATAAACTTGCAATATTATTTAGGAAAATCGCAACATTTTACTCACCAAAAATTCAGATTATTTGTAAACAAAATCCATCCTCCTCTCTTCCCTCAAAAACAGTTCAATTACTCTGTCGTACAGATTATCCGTGCACTTCAGTTCCATCACGAAGTCCCTTTCTATCGCCATTGAAGCTAATGCTGAAAGTCGAACCTGCCCTGTCGTATTTCTGGCATAAGTTTTAATGTCCGCTCGACAGAAGCAGTGGACACGGGAATGGTCACCGCCAAACATACCAATGTGTACAGCTGCCCCATACTCTCATTCAGATTTTTCTGATGAAGGAAGTCAAGGAGATCAGTGGGAGATTTTCCTGCAAAATCATCCATGTCATACATTACAGTCAGCTCTGTTTTTAGCCGAGACAGATCAAAAAGTGCTCCGTGGCTTTGTGTTAAACTGGAGAAGGCTGCATGCAGGAAATTTTTCTTGTATTCCCGAAACTTCTGGGGGTCGAGGAGCGTGACAAACATCAGTTTTTCGTGGTCTTGAAATCTGGTCTGTGTCTGGCAAATAATATTGTCCAGAATCCTGCCATGGAGTTGGCAGTAGTGCGTGCGAGGATCTTGCGCTTGACCTCTTCGTGTGCTCAGAACACCTGCGGTGCATTCAGTGGCCTCGTAGAGTTCCTCATATCGGCTTCTATCTCGCTCAACGGTGTCACAGAACTCCTTTACCCTAGCAAGACAAAACTGCACATCCAGTTTTTTGTCCTGTAGTATTGAAAAGAGCACATCTGAATACTCAAAAATGCCATTGAATGTGTGAAGCAAAAAACAAAACTCAAAATCATCCAGACGTGCTTTAAATCCATCAGCACAGCGCACTGTGTCCTCATCATACTCGTCATGATGCTCCAGAATGTGTTGAAACAGTTCCTTTAGAGCATCTCTCTTCTCTATCCAATCAATGGGTCTGAATACGGTGACGTTGCCGTACGCCTGCTAGAGGGCCCTAGTGAAACCAACTCAAAATCTGATTGGTTGAAGCAACAGTTTAATCGACATTTATTTTGTGTTAGAGGGCCTGCAGAACGGATTGTGAAGGTCTCCGGGCAGACTTCTTTGACTTTGACCCTGCCTGGCAACAAATGATGGCTGAAATGTGATTGGTTAAATGCTTTAATACGAAAATACATGTCTGGAAGCAGCACAACCATCGGAAAAGCTATGAAAGGAAGCGGACAGACTATTTGGAATTATTTAATAAGTATTCATGGACAAAATATAATTAACATCAGTTTATGATTCAGATATTTTTTTAGGCCAGCAGAGAAGGCCTTGCAGGCCCTGACGGTCCGCCACTGGTGTCTTCATTTCATGGCTAAAAAATGGCATACTCACGTGTATACTGACCAGATGTATCCCACAAAAGCAGCACATATTAGGTCCCTTTATATGAGAATAGCAATGTGTAAAATAAATCATGGTATAGGACTTGTTAATGGTCCACTGTTTGTTGTAAAGTTCAACTTTTTTTTTTTTTTTATAGCATTAACAATACAATAAAATTAAATACGGAGAATGCTATCAGTTAAGTTAAGTTGCTTAACCTGTGTCTCTTTGGGCTGGATGGGAAAAGAGATGCTAATCAAAATGATTATAGAGAAAAAATGAAATTGGAAACAGTGAGTAGGGAGACCAGCAAAGAGAGGGCTTGATTAAATCAAAAAATGGCTAGGAGCAATGGAATGGACAGTAATAAAGAGGACAAAGGAAAGCAGAGGATTCTGGAAACCATCTGGAAAAGAATTAATACTCTCCACTGGCCTTCACCATTCTTATTTGAACTACAGAGGATCTCTGGATCTGGAGTGATGAAAATAAAACAATATACAATCTCCTACATTCTTCAAGAAGTTCAATAGAGGAAAGATCTACCACCTGGTAAATTAAAAAAAAAAAAAAATAAAACAGTTAAAAAAGTAAAAATAAAGGCAAAATATATACAGCACCAAATCTGGAAACCTCTACAAACATATAGTTAACTGGAGGTTCTCTTTGCAAGAATGCACAATATTCGTCACTTCAGCTATATCACTTTGCAGCTCTATACCCTCTGCCAGATGGTCAAATGACGACCTCTGCTTGCTATTCTTGGGTTTTATATGCAGAGCAAAGTCTATCTAGCCAATCCTAGCATATGTCCGTTAGTCTCAGCCAACCACCAAAGACGTCCAGATGCTCACCTTACATTGTACTCTAAGGAGGTGAATTCTGTCTGTATTTTCCTTCAAATTTGTGTGCGTGTATCCACCAGTGTGACTCCTAACTCTCATGTAAATATTCCTAAATTTCTCTTGGACCCTTAACTTATTTATCCCTTCAGATTCATCCAGCATACTTGTTCTGTCCTTGCCATCATTCTATCCTGCAGCAAGGAATGCTAGGAAGTCTGCACTTTTATTAGTGGGATGCATGTGGCTTGATATGCTTCCTGAACCCGCGTTACCCTTTGAATGCACCTGACGTGTGTCCTTGTGCAGCTGCCCAACCATTTTCTCCTGCAGTACTGCTCAGCACAACCACATATCACCAAGGTATGTGCCTTGTACCGATTTACAAAAAGGATATTTAAGATATAAGTAGTTATATATTTATCCAATACAAACTATACCCATGGAGCTGCCAATCACAGTCCGGTGCCCTGTTGTCACTGTGTTAAAGGAGGAGGTCCATTCTCTACAGTTTTGGTTTTGATACTAATGTCAACTTCTGGTCTGATGTCTTCTTAAGTAGCTAGCAAGGCATTTGGAGTGGGACTTCTAGACTGGTAATGGGAAATTACATCTGAGGTCCTTCTGTGAGTCTTGCTCCATTCTACAGATGAAAATGGAGAAGATGTCAACAACTGGGTCACCCTACCCTCCATATCTGCCAGTGTTACCTTATCAGAGCCTTGAAGATGCTCTCCCTTACCACACATGTAACATGCTCAACAATGCTTTGCATTTAGAAGTGCACAAAGCTGTAGTGTAGAAAACAAACACATACTGAAAGTGCTGTTCTCATTCAGGAGCTGATGAACAGAAGCTGACCTTCTGTCTGTGATACCAATACCAATGCTTGAGCTACAAGGCAAGTGAAATTGCTGCACAGGGTTCATTTAACCTATGTACAAAACCCCAAATGAAAAAATGTACTGACCACATAGAGTGCACCCCTGTTTCAAAACAAATGAGACCCAAGCACTATCAAGAAGTAATCCTACCTACTATACCTCAGCACTACCCTCCCAACAGAATGCTGTATCTGTCTCTTTGATTCTATCACCACAAAAGTGAATTTTGCTGTACAGCTTTTAAGGATGGGGTAATAAATATATTTATGATTTGTGTGCTAAGACACCACTGCAAAGAATTTTTAAAGATTTATGATTGCAGTCTTTCGTACTGTTGCTCCTGTTACACACTGTTAACATTATAGTAAAGAAACATGATAGCCCTTATGAAAGGATTAAGTTATAACAAGAGAGGTATTGATTCTTACATTTGGGATTAGAGAGCAACAGCAGTGCAGTTAGTTTATTTTTAAAACCTTAGAATGATGTTTTAGACAGAAGAGCCATCTGGATGAGAATGAGTTATTAATTATAAAACTGAAAAATAATAATACTGCTTAAATTTTAAAATCTGTATTTTTATTATGTGTCAAGTTTTCCATACCACACTTGCCCGTTCTCATTTAGTTTTTACTTATTGTCTGACAGAACCAATATATTTTTATAACTCATGTTAACTGTATATCTGGCCCTTTAAGAAATTAATATTTAAAGAGAACAGCATACAGTATTGCCTTATTTCTTTAAAAAATGACACTCTGAATAGTCAGTAGAAAACATTGCATCTGTTAACTTTTAAATATTTCAGGTTTCTTATTATATATTCAGTGGCACTGAGATCTCTTGATGCTGTTCAAACTTGTGGTGCCAGCCTTGTTCTATAGCACTAGTGCCTTAATCTAACAATCCTCTGAGTGACTATGAAAATCCTTGAGTGTGACTGAAACTACAACACCATTCCAGTTGCCTCTTTTTGTTTGTTCTTCTGCATAACTATATCTGCTAGTATATCAAAGTACAAAATAGTTAAAAGCACCCAATGTTCCATGAAGATCTACATATCACTTAATTCAACAAAAGAAAATGTCACTTTCTATTTCTATTATTTATTTTGAGATTTGTATTTTTTCTTATATAGCTCCTGTGATATCAAACCAGCATTATTACCTCCTAACTCCTAGTTGTGCTCCAATGGAACCCAGGTTATCCTCTTCCCATTTTTGCTGTTTCTCTTTTTAACTGATGTTTTTCAATTTTGAACTGCAGCAATAATTTTTTCAACAGTTTCTGATACTGTTTGTTCTGTATTTGTGTCTGTCCAGCTTTAACTTGATTTACTGAAATGTCTGCTTACACTCAGGGCATACCTTAAAGTTGTGGCCTTGAGCCTCTTTAAATCAGCGAACTGTGTCATTTCCCAGTGGAATCTATATTAAGAATAAAGCATGATACAAAGCTGCTTATATCTTGTATCTTCATGTTGTCTGGCACATAGTTAAAATCTTTACCTTAGACATACAGTAACAGCATTTGGGTGCATAAAGTAACAGCAGTACAGCAAAGCATATTAACCAGGAGACTTTTAACTTGATTGAACTGATTAGCTGCCTCACAGCTCCAGGAGACTGGATTTTGAACCAAAGATGCTGTGTATGGAGTATGCCTCTGTGTTCTGATTTCTCTCCAAACTACAAAGGACATGTAATTCAGGCTAACTGGCAAGTCTGAGTTGAGTCAATGGGCCCTGTGATTGGCTGTTGCCCCATGCAGAGTTGTTTATTACTACCAGAACAGGCTCTGGCTCCAAAACCCTGAGCTGGGCAGAATGGCTAAAGATAATGTTAAGAAGCACAGTTTTTCATATTTGCAGACTTTCAGGCTTTTGACATCACAAATGTAGTTAAAAATGCATTATGTCAGAGTTAAAATAGATTTTATTAAATACTGCCATGACAGAGCTTCTGTGTGTGGTTTGCCAACCTAGAATAAATGAAGCTGAAAAGCTATATTGCAGTAAAGACACAGTGAATGGTTAAACAAAGTGTTACAGTAAATAAAGAGTAAAGAAAAGGAAAACTGAATATTGGATCTTAGTAAAGAAGATCTTAATAATTAGTATGGCTTTCCACCTAAGTCCACAATCCTCAAGAATTATTTCATAAAACTCTTACTCATTTCTTAGTTTTTCTCCTCAATAATTCTGAATAAACTACTTTAGATAGATAGACAGAACTTCATTTGTCCACAGGGAGGAATTTGGCTTTTTAAATAAATAAATACATAAATAGATAGAAAAACAAACAAATAAATATTTATACACGACTATGATCTAAACACACACCACAATGACTATAAAGCAAGAAAATTCAAAAGAAAGAAAAGTTCTGACTGGGCCGTCACAGTCACAGTGAGACATCGTGCAGATGTATTGCTGTTGGTGTAACAGAGCCCCAGTAGCGTTTCCTGACAGACTTCTGTTGAACAATTTGTTGCCTGAAAGTCCTCAGTGTTAGTGTGTCAGAGAGAGGATGTGCAACTTTATTCATAATGGCACTCAGTCTTGTTTTAATTCTCTCCTTCACCACTATCTCCGGGGGTCCAGAGTGTGTCCTATAACTGAGCTTGCCCCTTTAATTAGCCTGTTGATTTGGTGGGCCTCACTTGAAGTGATGTTACCAGCCCAGCACACCACAGCATAGAAAATCAGACTGGCCATCACAGAGTTTGTAAGACAAAATCAAAAATTATACTATAATACTTATAAAATTTCATTTATTTTTTATCATGCATATTTCTGCTCCAGAAAAGACATTCAAAAATTCCTTTAGTTTTGATCACACAAATTTTAATAGTAAATGATTTGTTAATTCTAAGAATACCAGACCTACTTCATTCTTGCACTACTTTATGATACACAAAGTTAAAGCAAATAAAGGAACAATGAGTACAAACAGTCATGCATCCATCAATTTATTTTCTGAATTGATTTTTTCAAATTCAAAATCACCAAGAGAATGGGGCTATTCTGGCAGATTGCAGAACCAGAACCAACTACAGGGCGCAGCTACTTTTACTGTTTGCAGGCTAATTTAGAGTTGCCAATGTGCCTAACATTGAGATGTTGAAGGAAAACCAGAGTACCCAGAGAAAAACCCCTGTAGACACCAGGAGAATATGTAAGCTCCACACAGACAGTACCTGGCCAGATTTTATTCCATGTTAATTCTTGTACTAGACTGCTTCCCTTGCAACCTTACAAAAAAAGAAATTAATCTACCATCCTCCATACCAATTCATGAACAGTTTCAGAAAACCATAAGTTAGCCTGTTTGTTTGTACATATCTATTTCAGTCCCCTCATTTTTCTGGAATATCTTACAAATTTCACATCATGTCACACCATGTCAATAGGATTAATGGCTTGGTCATTTAAAAATGTTTCAATTTCCTGCACATTTTGAAATCTCTCTAATGCTATTCAAGATACCTTGAAACAGACAAGAAGTCACAATGAATGCAATTTTAGGGGGTTATTGAGCATTCTGAATAATTTTTGTTTGAACAATCAAAGAAGCCAATTTATGCATTGCTATGTTTTTGCCCACTCCAGTTTTGTGAGAGTAACTGTACCACAAGCTCAAGTCTACCAACAAAATAACTCCAAGGAGACTAGAGCACAAAAAATGCCACTGTATCAAGGTCTGGATGAAGACCCACAAAAGGGATTTTGTAGCCAAGGTGTGTTTTTCTTTTTAAAATACATTATATATTTCTACTTAACTTTCTTATTTAAAAATCATTTTAGCCTTTCATTTTTTGGATAACTATAATTTCCTTAAAGCACTGTCAATTCTTTTTTCTTTTGTTTAAAAATAAATTAGACATTTTTCATAGATGTGTAAATTAAATATTGCTATTTATTTTAATGCCTGCTTACTCTTTCTTTTTGTAAACTTTGATAAATAATAAACATCTGCATACATTCCAGTGGAATGAAATAAGACTGAGGCCAAAAATCTCAACTGTACTTTCTATTTTTATCAGGAAGGCAGATTTAAAAATATTTCTGGAACATTTTGAACCCCACAAGAATTTTCCTTTAACTTTTTAAAAATTAAAACTACAGATGCGCGGTACAGATCAATTAACTTGCATTTAAGAAAACCTCCGACCATTTAAGAACTCTTTGTGATCCAGAATTTAATCTTAATTAAACATTGGCATTTTCAGAAGAATTCCCATCGATGTGTGCTACAGTAGGTAAATTCCCATCTCTAAACTGGTACCCTACACTCTTAAAAATACTGGTTCTTTAATGCCATTTTAAGGTTCCTTACTGGGTTGTGTGGTTCCTCATAGAACTATTGCTTGACAAAGCACCATTTCATTCTGGGAAGAGTTCTTTGCACATGCATTTGATTCTTTGTGCTTTACAAAACTTTCTATTCTATTCTTCTATTCTTTCCTATTATGTAGAAGAAAAAACTTAATCTATAATGTATGGTAGGCTACCTAGCAGGATACTAACAGATTAAGAAAACCTGGACATAGGCCTTGTTACTCTATGCTGCAAGAGTCCTTTTAAAATCAGGAACCATTAATATTTCAGTAATCTGTTACCACCTATTAATGGTTATTTACTGTGTGCAGCCTGTTACAGAACTAAAAAAAAAATAAATACATAGTTCTTTCTGGAACCTTCCATTAGATGGGTCTTTAGGGAACCAAAAATGGATCCCCTATGGCATCGCTCTGAAGAACCGCTCTGGCACCTTTATTTTTAAGAATGTTGGAAGGACTGGTGCCCTTTCCACAGTTTGTTCCTTCCTGAACTGGATAAACAGGTTAAGAAATAATGAATTAATAGTTTTATTTTTCTAAGCCTTTAAAAGTTCTTAGTTTAACACAATTACATGTGTGTTGCTGATGCTGTTATGTGATAAAGCTCATTATTAAAAAATGAAAGTCAAAATAAATAATGTTTATTATTTTAAAGGTAATATTAAAGTAAGGTACATTGTGATGGGTGAATTACTAATAAAACAACCAATTAATCAGTCTTTATTTTATAGTCACATATTTCACCATCACTTGACACCTTACAAAGCAAACAAGTGTACTGTTCACACTAACGTAATAAAATGCAAGGTCGTTCAATGCGTTATAGACAAATGTGGAAGAGTTCACATGAGTAAAATATGAACACACTGGAGGTACAATCTGACAATATCAGTGGACAGCATAGCAGAATCAGGATCAACAAAAGTGTGTGACTGACCTTTGAGTGGCTTCATGAATCAGGAAAGTAAAACATACGGGGCTGACTTAAAAACCTGTTGTGGCTAGATTGAGGGATGTGCCACACTGCTGACTGGGGGAAAGCAGAAGACATATTCTGTGTATCATAATGTACTGTCAGGACCCTATTGCTGTGATAGTTGACTGCAAAATAAACAGCTAGGATGAATAACTGGGCTTCTAGTCTTTCAAGTGCTTTCACTAATTGTGTATTTTTAGTTTACTATAACGTCTGGTCTGGTAATAGTAATTTTTTTTATTTATACAATTGGAATTTAGAATAAATATGCTTCACCACCTGTAATGCTGTTGTTTAAAAAGTCTTTACATACTGTATGTGGGACTGTTTTTAATATACAGGAGTGGGCAAAAGTAGATTTACAGTTGTGAGCACACAAAACACAGAGTTTATTCTTGTATTATTTATTAATTAATTATTGTAGTATGCATTTGTATTAATTGTCTTCTTATTTGTCTTTTTGCTGTTATTATTATTGTTGTTATTAGCTATTGTAATAATCATAACCTGCATGTCTTTTCCCATATCAACAACTATAAACCTACTTTTGCCCATCCCTGTAGATCCTTTTGTTGTGTCCTTGTCTTGCAGGAAAAATACTTTTTTATTACAAGCAAAAATCCCCATCCTTTATCATGATATGTTCCTTAATATTTTATTCTCTCCATTCAGTGGCTACACAACTGCTAGTCTGTGTGGTGCAGGTGGTCGCTCTGAGCACATCTGTGTAGAGCCAGCCTAAGGTATATGTAATCATAAAAACCAAGTAATTTATGATGATTTAAGCAATTTTATCACCCTGGCATGCAGTGGCAGATGATTTCGACAATAAAATGTTGAAAATATATGGTGATTAACCTCTTGTCAGTTCCGTTAAATCGAATGGCACATTGAGAGGGTTACCTCAGCCAATAGCTACAGAGGATTCATCGTTGCAGCAGCCATGTTATTTAATTTGCGGACACATTTCGTTTTTTTGCTTTTGCATTTTATTTATTGTCATAACAAAACAATCAAACACATTGTGTTATATAGAAGAGTCGTCCAATCATAAATACAACACATTTTTATTCTTGAATCGTCAGTCATTTCTGTGTCACATGCCTCGCACATTTGGAAAGCTACAATTTTTACTAGCTCACAGATTTTACTCAATTACTTGAGCAACAACACATTTTGCACCCCTAATTTTCAACACTACAAATAAATACTATGAATAATTTACTACATGCTTACAAAATTTTTGAATGCAAAGTGTACAAACAGTGATTGTGAGAAAATGTTCAGTAACTTAGGAATTCTTTTGTCTGTGAGGTTTTTACAATTTCTTGTGAGATAATACAAAACTGAAAACATTGAAAACAAATTTTAAATTATATATTACATATTTGCATTTTTTCATATTTCACCATAGAGTTGACATTACTATTTAATTTATAAAAATATTTTAATCCTCTGGCTTTGTAAAAGGTTGACTATCACAGTGAAAAGGTAAAGAATCCCCACAAGTAACAAATGCATGTAGAATTCTAATTGATAAGGAAGAGCGAGACCAGAAGGCAGTTATTCTTTTTGCTTTTCACAAGGTGTGCCAAGTGTTGGCTTTAAGTGCAGTCACCCATTAGTGCTGAATCTCTTTCATATTCTTTCTTATTGCTTCAGTGAAGTAGTAACCTTTAAAATAAATTCCAAAATCAGAAGACTGTAGGAACTGATGAAAATATGGTTTGGATTTTGAGGATGAAAGCTGTATCCATGTGAAAAGCTTTATACATTTTTCCATTTTTGTAATCCAGTGATGAGGCAATACGCTAGTGCAATTATATTCACCTATTTTTTTTTAACCATGTGCACTTCATATAATTATATAATAATAAACCATTTACTGCAATTTACAATATAAACATATTTCTGAATACACTTATGTATCATTAATCTTATTAATTTAAAACACACCTCCCACTTTTTCATAAGAAAATCAATTCTAACTGAAACTGTTTCACGAACCATGTTTTTCAACATTAAAATGATTAATCTTACACAAAGCTCGTAGACGTTCATTTTACACATTTAAATATGATTGTTACATTCAAATAATTTTTAAAGCTGTATATTTTTCCAGCACGTGTTCACTTTACCTACTTTTTTGCTTAGAATTAACAAACACATTGAAGTAAACAAAAAGCTAATTTTACTGGATCTTTCATACTTATACAGGTATTTGACTTTTTATTACTTTATGTGTTATGATTAAAGGTGAGGTAAAAAGATATTTAGGGAATTAAGGCTTTATAATCTTTATGTTTATTAATCCATTTGTTAAAAACCTACATTTAAATGTATGGAACTGAGCTATAATGAGTGGTGTAGCAGATGTCTCTGCAGCACCGGCAAGGGCCAAAGGGCCCCCTAATCAGACCTCAGTAAAACCAGTCACAAAAGTATATATTTATTTTTTGAAAACATAAAAAAATATTAGCTACTCTTAAATCACCAGTGGAAGACTGAATTGGAGAAATGCTACTACTGAGTTTCGTAACTGGAGATGACCATATGTGAGATGAATCAAGCATTGCGACAAACTCTACAGAAGAGCCTTCTTCTTCTTGTCCTTCTTGCCCACCTCTTCCTATTATAGATGAAAATGAGGCAATAAATAATGATGTTCAGAACAGCCTGACAGTCCCAGACCAAGGTAGAAATAACAATAAGCAGCATTTGAATAGAAATAAGTACATATTAACACTGGGCTCTCAAAATGCTTCATACATAAACTCCAAATCAGTTTTCCCCAATGAATAGCAACAAACTGGCCAGGCACAGGTCAGGTCAGGTCAGATTGGGGAGCATGCACTGGCACAGTGCATTATGGCACCCACTACGTGATGAAACAGCATGGGATCCTAGTTGGCAACCCCCCAGGCAGACACGACGTCCAGTCCTACCCTCCGGAAATGACCCTGTATCTGCCACTGCCAGGTGTTACATGGGGCGTCACCTTGGCTTGGTCCAGCCACTCGGGTCCTCAACAATGAGAATCCTGTGAGCCGGATCACCCTCGGAAAATTGCGCCACTTGGCCATAGTGCCGTAACTGACACTCCCTTACAATACAGGTAATGTGCCTCATTTGGCAACCACTCATTTGACACAAAGTCAAACCAACAGTACCCAAGGATTCTCCAAAGAGACACAGTCTTTGTCTGAGGTCACTAGATAGCGTCCATGTCTCGCAACCATATAGTAATACAGGAAGCACGAGGACTCTAAAGACTTGGACCTTCGTCCTTTTGCATAGATATTGGGAGCACCACACACCCCTTTCCAGCGACCTCATGACCCCCCCATTCTCTCCCTATCAGGCTACTAACTTCATAGGAAGAGTCACCAGAGACATGAATGTCACTGCCGAGGTAAGTAAACCTCTCAACAAGGTCAACATTCCCTCCGTAGACAGGCACACTGCTGATGGCTGTGCCCAAGAGGTCATTAAATGCCTGGATCTTGGTTTTAAACCAGGACACTTGCAAGCCCAAACACTCTGACTCCTCACTCAGTCTCTCAAGAGCCCCGATCAGAGCCAAGCAAAGTCAAGATCAGTGAATCTTTCTTTGCCAACAGAAGCCCCACAGCCAGTGGACCCCACAACCTTGCCCAACACCAAGTCCATGCAAGCATTGAACAGAGTAGGAGCAAGAACACACCCCTGACAAATCCCAGAATCAACTGGAAAAAATGCTGAGGTTCTGCCTCCACTCTGCACAGCACTCACAGTACCAGTGTACAGGCTGGCCATGATATCCAGCAACCTTGAGGGGATCCCACGAAATCTCAGGATGGCCCACAGGGCAGCTTGATCAACTGAGTCAAACGCTTCATGAAAATTGACAAAAGCTGCAAAGAAACTCTGCCAATATTCGCATTTGCGCTCCATGAGAACCCTAAGTGCCAGGATGCGGTCGATGGTAGACTTCTTAGACGTAAAACCAGACTGCTCCAGTCATTTATAGGTGAGCAAGTAATCACAGATCCTATTAAGGATGGCCCTTTCAAGGACCTTACCCAGCATCGAGAGCAGTGTTATCCCCCTGTAGTTGCTGCAATCCAGGCAATCATCCTTCCCTTTCCAGATAGGGACAACAAGTCCCATTTTCCAGTCAGTTGGGAAGATGCCAGTCTCCCAAATGGAAGCAAAGATTGCTTGCAATGCCAGGAGGACAGCCTTACCACCAGACTGACTACAAAAAAAGTGTTAAATGCAGGAAATTGTAACATTAGTACAGATTTTGGGTTGCTCCATTTAGGTTTTTTTATATATTTTTACTGTCATTTTTATTATGATTAATACCTATGATCAAGTGTAAAGTTTCCAGATTTGGTCTATTTAATTTGTGAAAATATTATTGTAATTCTTGTTGTTTCAGTTTTTTCTTTTTTTTTGCAATCAAATTTTTATTAAGCAAAGCTAATTGATACATAACAGAACATGAGAACAGTTTTCTTTTCATCTTAAAAACAGCTCTTTTAATCCTAATAACAACAGAGAGAAAAAAAGGAAGAAGCACCCGCCTTGAGAAGGGGTGAATGTTATTTGAAGGAAACAAATAAAGCAACAGTGAAACAGTTGGCCAGCTTTCAGATTGGTATTCCTTTTCCTGAATGCAACCATGCAGCTGATTGCAAGTGCACAATTGTTAAACCACCACATACATTACAACCTTGTGTTTGATTATTGAAGCCAAAAAAGGCAATATTAACACTGTAGCTACATTCCCATTTTCTCACTCATGTGTGACACACATCTAATGTTTCTGGGAAATTATGATTAGCAAAAATTGATATGAAATTAAAACTTTTCAGAAAGGATTTCCACTGTTCTTGTAACAATTGTTTTACATCCAAACCCATCCCAGTGTGCTCTTGCCAGTGCTTTGGTTCACTTGCTACTATGTACAGGACACCAGCCGAAAACAGATGTGTACAAACCAACAGCTCTGATCTTTTATTTCCCATTTCTTTTTCTTTCACAAGCTTCCAAATTCATAGACATTCTGCACTGAAACAATGTGAAGCAGTACATCAACCAGCATCTGTCTGACAAAATAGTTTTATTCATTTTACGCTCATTCAAGATCAATATGTATACTCAAATCCAATGTGGATCAGTTGCAAGGCAATTAGATACAAGGCAAAAATCAGGATTTTTAGCTGCAATGTGAATGTAGCCTTAAAAGACTTGTGCTTCTTCGGACAATGGATGTTTTATGTTCAAAATCAGCATCCAAAAATGTTAAATATGTGAAAATGCTAAACATAGGAACATTAAATCGGGGTTTCATTGCTTTTTTCCAGAAAGGGGCCCCCCACCTCCACTATTGCTGAGGGGCACACAATTTTACAGCTATGTTAGTTGGTAAAATGTCACTGGTTACATATCACAACTAGAAAAACTTTGTTTGCAAAATTATCATATTACACTTATTTTGATATTGGACACTGTTTATATGAATTCACAAAAAATGTAGCCACTTCTTGCTTTGTGGTTTTGCTGTATGTATGTAGTAATGCATGTACAGTGCCACCAAAGAGAGCTGCATTACTGAGTGACTGTTCTGAACTTAATAATACCATAAAAGCCATACTTTACAAGCTACATATATTTAAGTCATAACTTTGTTGTAATAAATGACAGTGATCAATTCCCTAAAAAGAATTTTTCAAAGTTAATATAGTAGTGTAAAAAAATTTTAAGTAATTTATAATGGCCAGCAGGGGAACCCAACCCAGTTCTGCCCATGGTGGAATTAAGTGCAGGGGCAATCACTAAAAATACTCTGTGGGAATAATTTGGGCTCCAAACCAAAATGTCACTGTATAAACTCACCACAGAGAGCAACTTTGTATACCTGTACCAAGTCCCAAAAATGACTCCTAGGGGCACTCTCCTAATAAAATGTAGGTCTGGTCAGTGAAATGTTCTCCAGGTGGATAACTTTCTGACTGATTCATAAGCCCATGGTCTTCCACCAGTAGAAATGGGAAATCTGCACAAAATTTAGCTGTGATAGGTTCAATGTTATGGATTTGCATACCATACAAACTAATTAGTGGATGTAACACAATGTGTTTCTACTTTTCCTTACGATTTGCTTAAAATATCATTGTGTAATTGTGTTTAGAAAGGTAACCATTTCAAATGCATAGATAAGCTAGAATTAAGGACAAAAAGATGGATGAATCACACTTTTCCTATTATTTGAAATAAGGAAATTCTATGCTGTCTTTGTAAACAAGCAAATTCACAAATTTGTGAAAATAAGAGACAAAATGGGAAAGAATGTCGGAACAGAAAAAGGCTAACCAACAGATACTACAGAAAAGAGAAATGAAAGGAAACAGGTGCACTGCTGAAAACAGAATAAAAATGGATTACCAGAGCTTGACACTGAAGTCTGCCTCTGTGCCTGATTACTCTCTGAAGGAAGGGAGAGCACCTGATGCCAAAAGATGTGGCAGCACATTTAACCTGTTGTAGCAAAACATTCAAAACTGACTGCTTGCTTTTTCTGAAAACAAACACAGTACAAGATCTCATATATCCCATTCAAACCGTTTATATTGAGCTGTTATATTTCATGGACAAAAACAAGAAAAAATATTGTAAGTTTTTTAGGAATGATGATATTGTGTGAAAGCTGTATTTCTGGGAAGTTCATGCAAAAGTTTAAAATGGACTTTATTCCTGTATCACTTCTACATTCATATTTATTTCATAAAGGACTAACATAAGCTGCCAGGCAAGAGGAAAAGAGGAAGGCCTAAGAGAAGGTTTATGGATGTGGGGAGAGAGGACATGCAGGTGATGGGTGTAACAGAATAAGATGTAGAGGACAGAAAAATATGGAAGAAGATGATCCACTGTGGCGACCCCTAAAGGGAGCAACTGAAAGAAGAAGATTTGTTTTTGCCTGGTAAATCAATAGTAAAATATTTTTCAAAATGTACATGAAACATTGTGTTTTGCTTTTATGAAATTGTTATAAGAATACCCTGCTGTCTCCTCAATAACACTAACATTTTCTCTTTCTATCCTCACCCAATTGTGGTACACCTTATTGTGACACAAAACAAGGATCATCCTAGTTGCTTATGCTCTCATGATTGACCTGTTTGCCATTTTGCCCAAAATAAAAAAGCTGAATGTGTTCTGGGAATGCTCAGTGCAAAGCTCTTGATCCTTATCATTCAATTCCACATACTCTATCCACACTAGAGCAATTTGGAAAACTATCATAAAGATTATTTTATAATTGGCAGGGCCACTAATATCCTGCAGTAATATTATATATGCATTCATATTTTGCATGAATACATCATCTATGAATTTGTAAAGATAAAACCCATAAATATATCAATTCTTTCTTGAAAGATTAAAGGAAACAGTTGGCATCACATTATTTTCGTATCTAATACTGACCTGCCAATTTAATCCAGCACGTTTTACCCTATTGTTAAAAGTTATTTTTGGTTGCTAGATAATTATTATTTTGTTTTTTGAGTGGCAGAGGTTAAATAGTGAAGACTCCAGATATACCTGCACTCATCGCCAGTAAATCCTTCAAGCCAAGAATCAATCTGTACAACCATTCATCTGTTCATAATCTTGCATGTTCTGGAGAGTCTGATCCACAACTCTTAAAGTAAAACATGTCCTTGTTTAAACAACAAACTTTGTATGGGGTCAGGGATGTCCTGCATCTAATTATAGTACTATTTATGTCAATTCCGGATAATATCAGAATTTAAATAAAGAAAGAAAACACTATAAGTGTTAATGAAGAAAGCAAATGGAACAAAGATTTGCACATAAACAACATATTTGTATGAGTGTAAGTCATACTGTCGTAATCTGTGATATTGCTTGGACATTCTATGCAGATTTGCCTCAAGAATCAGTACTGGACCCTCTTCTCTTTCATTCTCTTCTCTCATTCATTATTCTTTGTTATTCCTTATTTACTGTCTTCTCATGGTTTTTCTTCTCTTAGCAATTCAAAGTTAAATACCTGGACCCTTCTATACTGTAAATACTTTGTTGTTCCCATCGCATTATACATAAATAAGCATCATCTTAAACCTTTTTATTTGTTATTATATAAGCATTAGCTTCCATAATGTCACATTTTCACCATTAGCAAATTGCAATAATCTTGATGTGGCCTTTGATGATTCCTTCTCTTTTAATCAACACATTTCTTCAGTGACCGTGTCCTGTCATTTCTTTTGTTGTAATTGTAGCATTTGTTTTAAATAAATGTATGCGTTAGCCTTTTTGTATTGCACATAGTTTGAAAGTGTCTTAACATTTCCGTACTTTTCTACATTGGATTGTCTTCCAATGTGGGTAGTAAGCCATGCATTAAACAAGGTAATTATAAACCTCACGTTGTCTTCATCAAGTACAGGAGTGGTCCTAATTTTGCTACCTGGATACCAGGCTAATATCTTCTGAGGTATCAGAGCCTTCAGTTGCCTTCTACAGGTCAGGACCCTCAGACAGTAACCATGCATTTTATATTAAAGAGGCAGTGTTAACGGGGTAGAGGTTTTTTCCTTCCATTCAGTCTCTTCCTGTGTTTAAAATGAAAAAATTGTCCAGTCCTCTTTCCTATGCTGTGACAAAGTATGGTAATTTCCTGACATACCTCTCTGAGCATGTGCAATTCTGTTACACCTTTTATAGTCCATAAATATGAGTTATGAATAGCTATGAAACAGCTCATTCAAGCCTTGCTATCATTTCTAATATACCGTATCCAATTTCTTTTAATTAAATACATTATTGTATTCTGTATCACTCTATCCATTCTTCTGTTTATTGAATCTGCACAATCCAATTTTAAGGTCATGGGGAGCCCATATAGTGAATATTTTGTTTCATATGAAATATATGCTGCTTTTTCAAGGTGTATAAAATTGTCAAGATTTCAATAGGTCCTGTCATGCTGTTTGAAGGTTATTTCATTTACTCTGGCAACAGCAGGTCAAAAGTGCAGCCTGTGTTTGTTTTTTCTCCCTCTTGGGGTTTATATGGCACTTAGAAATTGTAAGACCCCACAGACAAACCTAACAAGCCAAAAGTGAAGCCCCTGGGCAATCAGATATCAGAAGCCACTGATTGAACAGATCAGCTATACATGTAAAGACAGTCTAAAACAATAAAAATTCAAACAAAAAAAAGAAATGAGAGACGGAAAAATAAAAGGTGCTCTTTGTTCAAATGAATTCTATAAGAACAAGGGTGAATGGGGGATTTCTTTATAATATTTTAGTAATACTATACACAAAAATAAAAATGTGCAACACAAGATTATCTTATGTCTTTCAATAATAAATCATTATTGGTGTTGATGTTACAAAAAAATATAACAACCCTTAGCTGAATGAGCTTTCTTATTGTAGTGCTAGCCAAAATATAAATAAAAGTTGTGTGTATTGGTAATTTTACATATGATGTTTGTGCTACATGAATGACACTCAAGTATACTGAAAACTATTCTATTTTTTAAATATCATTTATTTACAATTTGATTATATTACTATAAAAAAGAAGACAAAAGTATTTTTCACTAGTCTTACCACAAGAATTACCCTGATTAACCCTTGATTGTGTTGAATTTTATCCACAAGGATGCTGACAAAGGACAAAAGCCATGGCGTGCCCAAAGTTTCTAGCCTAGTCAACCAAAATATCATTTGCAAGGGAGGACAGGGCCAAACTGAAGAGACAGAGAAGGCTGTTGCCTTTTGTAATGGCTGTACCTGTTCATGTGTTCTAGACAATGTCAAAAGGGATTTTCAAAGTTCCATCAACTACAACATATTAAACTGACAGATATTTTCATGAGAATACCGTGTGGACCACCAGGGGGTGCACCACTGCCCAAACCCGACACAGACAGACATGGGATACAAGTTCAAGGCACACGTTTTTCTTTTTTCTTTTTACCTCATGGGAAACACCTCCTGTTTCCCACTAGTATAGCAAAGTTCACAGCACAATATAACTCTCTTCTTTCTCTTCTTTTCTGTCCTCTGGGAAAGCTTTGTCTACTCCCACCAGAATCTGCTGGCTGCTGGCTCCTTTTATAAGGCTCCTGGAAGTGCTCTGCCCTGCGGGAGTCCAAGGCACCGGTGTAATCCAGGGGGGTTGCCACCTAGCGCTCTGAGGGAGGTCATGCTCTGGATATGCTCCCTCCCCTGGTCCTTCCAGCGTGGAGGCATCCCGGCCGTACACCACAACTGGTTTTATAAATAAAGCTCTCATTGGCAGAGTCTAACCTACAGAGTCATGAATATGCTGTACTTTTGCTGCTCTGCTTAGCCCTATGACATTACTTCAATTTGTGGATGTGGTGAAAGAGGACATGCAGGCGGTGGGTGTGACAGAGCAAGATGTAGAGGACAGGAAAATATGGAACAAGATGATCTGCTGTGGCAATCCCTAATGGGAGCAGCAAGAAGAAGAAGAAGAATGTTATTAATGTGTTACAGTTATTAATAGAAGAAGTCTTGGAGAAAAACCTGATGAAGTATGTAAAGAAACCTGCACCTTGGGAGAAGATTTGTTTTCTAGCAAGCCAACAAACTCAAGCATGAAGCCCAAGCTGTAAAAGAATGGTTTAAAAAACTGTTAATCTTGTAGAGTTAAGATCTCAATCCAGCTGAGGATTTGTGGATGCACTTGAAAAAGGCTGTTCACTCATGATCCCCATGGAACATGATAGAGCTTGAGCAGTTCTGCAAAGAAAGAATTGGGAAATCGTTGTGTCTAGATGTGCAAAACTGAAAGAGACCTGTGCACACAAACTCAAGGGTGTCATGACTGCCAAAGGTGCATCTACAACATACTGACTTGAGGAGAATATTTATATGATTGATTATTTTGTGTTTTATATTTGTAATTAATTTAGCTAGTTTTGCAGGGATCTGTCTTCACTTTGACATTAAAAAGTTAAAAACCAAATTAATCCACTGCTATTCAATGTTGTATAATAATAAAACAGGGGCGGCACGGTGGCGCAGTGGGTAGCGCTGCTGCCTCGCAGTTGGGAGATCTGGGGACCTGGGTTCGATTCCTGGGTCCTCCCTGCGTGGAGTTTGCATGTTCTCCCCGTGTTTGCGTGGGTTTCCTCCGGGCACTCCGGTTTCCTCCCACAGTCCAAAGACATGCAGGTTAGGTGGATTGGCGATTCTAAATTGGCCCTAGTGTGTGCTTGGTGTGTGGGTGTGTTTGTGTGTGTCCTGCGGTGGGTTGGCACCCTGCCCAGGATTGGTTCCTGCCTTGTGCCCTGTGTTGGCTGGGATTGGCTCCAGCAGACCCCCGTGACCCTGTGTTCGGATTCAGCGGGTTGGAAAATGGATGGATGGATGGATAATAATAAAACAGAGACTTTTTATAGGCAATGTACTTTTCATGAAAGAGTACAACATGCATCATTTCCATAAGTAGGCCAAAACAAAGGTCCCAGCAGGCCACAGTTTAGGCAGTCCTGGTTCAGAAATAAGGAGTCCATAGGAAATATTTCATTTTTAACTTGTGTTCAGTTATTTGAGGTTTGCAGACATGAGCTAACTGAGACAGGCAGTCATCTTTTCAAAGAGTGATTTATATCCTTGATGGATATTGTCAGCACAGGAAGAATAATGTTCAATCTGAGTATTACCGAGATGGGCCACATGGAGGTGTGAGAAATTACACTAAATTTCTGAGGATGCTATAAAATCACCAGCATCCTTCAGTGACCATCATTGATGAAGCAACTGTATATGAAAATCATGTAAATTGTGAAACCAAATAGGATAAACAAATGAATTGCCACTAAGGCACTGTACATTATGCCATATAAATGTACCAGCAAAGCAGTGATGCAATCGATTACTGTTTTGAAAACCTTAATTTTTGGAGCCTACCAATAGGTGAAATTTGCTATTAAATTTGAAGAATTTATTTTAAAAATTCCAGCTAAAGGTTGTGATGAATAGGTTTGAAAGAATGGAAGCCAAACATAACTGCAGAAGTAAAACAGTTGTTTGTATTAATGAACCATTTTTAAAGGATTTGCCAAGATGCAAGGTCTGCTCATAAAGAGTCTACCTACTGTATATCTCTGGTACCTTCCTGCCAATCATTTTTTGGTTAAAATAAACAAGCACTAGGAAAAAAGGAGTCACATCACTCTTGAGCAACTTATCACTTAATTTTTGTTGATTCATATCTATAGAGAACATTCATTTTTGTACTCTTGGTTTCCTCACATTTTCCGATAGAAATTGAAAATCAGATATCTTTTTGGTTTCTTCTAGACAACAGTGAGATCAGATTGAAATAAAATGGGGTAATTTTCATTTGTCTCATGTTTCTCAGGTTTTTCTCCTGAGAAAAAATACCCCAGTATTCTCATAAGCATCTCCTCCTTAGTTCCAGCAGAGATGTTAGAAAAGTCACATTATGCGCTCAGATCTGCCAATTTGACAGTTTTCTTGCAATTTAAAAATGTAATGTCATTGTGTGTTGAGTAATAAATGATGAAATGTATGGACAGTTGGTTGTGGTAATAAAATACTTTACTATGATTACAAAACTGTAGTCGTTGCTTCTGATTTATACTATTAGTTGCTCTAATTTATATTACAGTGCTTCATTTAGATCATAGTTATTCTTTAAGTAAAGACAGGCAGTGTGGAATACATAGTGGTTAATACTTTGGACTATATACCCTGAGGTTGTGGGTTCAAATCCTACTACTGACATTGTGTGACCGCAAACAAGTCACTTGACCTGCCTGTGCTCCAACTGGAAAAACAAAAGAAACGTAACCAATTGTATCTTGTCTCGATGCATGCTCAATAATCCAAGTAAGGAAATTCTAGAAAGTTGATTCAATTCCTCTGGACATAGTTATTTTCATAGGGAGATAAGTTACATCACTCATCCAAGTGACTACCTCAGTCTCGGTTAACTGCAGGTTTCTCTAACTTTATAAACAGTACCTTTGCATAATGACCGAAACAATGGGCTGTGTGATCAATGATATGCAAATTGTCCATTGATCAATGGCCATGAGTACCATTCACAGAGAGTTGGGGAATGGCTGCAATCACAGCATTGTAAAATGGTGAAAGAGTAATATAGTTTATGCAGTTAAGTGCCAGGAGGATTGTCATGAATTATACATCGGGGAAAACAAACAACCACTGGCAAAGTGGATGGCACAACATAGAAGAACTACCTCGTCAGGCCAGGGCTCTGCTGTCTATTTACACCTACAGGACAGTGGTCACTCTTTCAGTGATGAAGATGTGCACATCCTGGACAGGGAGGAACGCTGGTTTGAGCGAGGAGTCAAGGAGGCCATTTACGTTAAAAAGAAACGACCATCTCTGAACCCAGGAGGGGGCCTAAGGGTACATCTTTCACCATCTTACAATGCTGTGTTACAGCCATTTCCCAACTCTCTGTGAATGGTACTCATGGCCATTGATCAAAGGACAATTTGCATATCATTGATCACATGGCTCATTGTTAGTCAATGGTGCTAGTTTCGGTCAATATGCAAAGGTACTGTTTATAAGGTTGGAGAAACCTGCAGTTAACCGAGACTGAGGAAGTCACTTGGATGAGTGATGTAACATATCTCTGTGGTGTGGCGGGTCCACAGCTCATGTCAAAAGGGCCACTTTTAAAATAAATAATCATTGCACTCGTGGATTAGCGAGGGGGCTTGGTGGTGTGTGGCTGAAGTGGTTCCTGGGGTGATTTGCAATGCGGGCGAGTCTCACTTAAGTGCACAGGTGAGGAGTCATCCGCATCCGTAATTGTTCCCTGGAGCTGCTGATTGCCACAGCTGAACAACGTCCCCATCATAAATAGAACCGCGAGGCGGTTAGTTGGGAGAAAGAAAGAAACAGAGGTTGCGGGAGTGAGGAAGAAGGCAGGAAGCTGGAGGAGAAAGCCAGTATGTGAGGAGAGAGAGAGAGAGAGAAAGAGAGAGAACGAGTGAGTGAGTGCTCATAGGCAGCTGGAAGGTGAGCCCTGAGAAGAGTGTTTGACTGACACTTGGTGGGGCAGAAGGAAGCGGTCACTCCAGCTGAGCAATCAAGGAGCTGGGGTGACCGGTGATGAAGGATGGCTCGCCGTGTAAGACAGCAGGAGTCGGGAGACTTGGGTGTTGGATTCCTTGGCGTGAGTGTCCTGGGGCCTCATGTATAACGCCGTGCGTAGAACTCACACTATAACATGGCGTAAGCACAAAAGCGGGATTGTGCGTACGCACAGAAAAATCCAGATGCAGTAATCTGTGTGCACGCAAACTTTCACGTTCTTCCACTACATAAATCCCGATCAGCATGAAAAGTAACGCACGTGCACGCGCCTTCTGTCCCGCCCCAACTCCTCCCAGAATTACGCCTCTTTGAATAAGCAAATCAATATAAATAGCCTTCTGTGAAAAGACAATGGGAAAAGCACAGGGGAAAATATAAGAATTTCAGCGAATACCAAGTGGAGGCAAAGGAAAAACGTACTATTTGTTGGTTTAAACAGTGGTATAATCAACAAAAGAAAGTCGATAGAGTGACAGAGTGTCGGAGAAACTCGAAAGATCAAGTTCACAAAGTCGCACAGAGCCCGAAATAAAAATCACATATCAAAGTCGCCGTGAAAAGGCGAGTCGTAGCCCACCGTCTGAGTGTCATATGAAAGCTTATTAGGGTACAGACAAAAAAATAGGCACACAGTGGGAAAAAAGCACGAAATGTCAACCTTAATCTCGAAATTTCCACTTTAATCACGTAGTTTATTTTGCCATTAAAGTAGAACATCATAAACTTCATCTTAAAATCGTTTATTTTACTAGTTTCTCAAGTAGCACATTAAATGCTTTGTTCTGTGTTTGATCTTCTATGTGCTCTATGTGTGTGAATCACTACGTGCTTCCGTTCTTTCTCTTTCTCTGACAGGACACAGAATCCATTACATTCGTGATATTACAGCTGAATAATTAAAATACTGAGATCCATCCATCCATCCATTTTCCAACCCGCTGAATCCAAACACAGGGTCACGGGGTCTGCTGGAGCCAATCCCAGCCAACACAGGGCAGGAACCAATCCCGGGCAGGGTGCCAACCCACCGCAGGACACACACAAACACCAGGGACAATTTAGAATCGCCAATCCACCTAACCTGCATGTCTTTGGACTGTGGGAGGAAACCGGAGTGCCCGGAGGAAACCCACGCAGACACGGGGAGAACATGCAAACTCCACTCAGGGAGGACCCGGGAAGCGAACCCAGGTCTCCTAACTGCGAGGCAGCAGCGCTACCCACTGCGCCACCATGCCGCCCAAAATACTGAGATGTATACGTGATATCTTTTTCATGATGATAGGAATGAAAGCATGCTATTAAACATGGGAACATGGTGGCACAGTGATTGTTCATATCTCACGCAAGAGGCTTGCTGTGCCATGCGTGACCTTCAATGAAATAATTTATCACAGCGGTACTGTCTCTTTCAAACGTACTAACCTCCAATTCCTGTCCTTACTTTTCTTTCTCCAAAAACCCAATCGCCACACAATCAGCTATGTAATAGACGTGAAGCCATCTGTAAGCTTAGAACGCCGATTCTTCAAAACTTTTAAGGAACATTGAAATATCATCGTAGTACGTGTTTAATTATTATATCCGTCTATCTTTCCAGTGTCGCGTCAGCACCAGCAAGAATACAACGCAATGCAGGAACAATTACTGAACTAGCTAGCGCTGCGGCACCGTGTCCTCACATGTTTAATTATTAACAATACAGATTATTTAAATGAAGTTAAAGTTTTATCTGTATAATATAATCAACATATTTTGCTGCATTTCATCTTAAAAATGAATACCGTCATCATATGTAAATACGTGCTTTATAAAGTGGCGCAGGTTGTGCAATATTATAACTGTATCCCAAGTTTACAGTGAGGTGATTGTACTTATAAGTACAAACAATTCTACAAGGAGCACTTGATGGACTGATTTAGTGCGTTTATAGTTCTTGGGATGAAACTGTTTCTAAACCGTGAAATCCGTACTGGGAAGTCTCTAAAGTGTTTTGCTGTGGCTCAGGCAGCATCTGCTTCATGCTGTATACCGATAATTCTCTTTCCGATCAGCTGCTGCTGTGATTTCCCACTCAGATACAGTGATATAAATACTCCGAGTGGTGCAGTGAGAGTAATATGGAAAAAGATGATCTGCTGTTACAACCCTTAACGGGAGCAGCTGAAAGAAGAAGAAGATGCAGTGAAAGTTACAATGCTAAAGCAGTTATGGTATTTAGAATACTATGGCTATTCCCTGGACCATTATATTGCTACAGGTTAATTACAATCAGATGCATTACACTAATAAACAATATGCCATTGATTTCAGTGTATTTATAAAGCCGCGCCAGGAATGTGGATCTAAGAAAGAAAGGGTGATCACACAGGAACAGTAGCACTGCTTTAACGCTGGGTGCCGCCAGTCTGCAAAACCAGGGGGATAAATTGCGTACGCCAAGGTATGAGTTACTGTGGAAATGTGCGTGGCTTTATGCCAAGTTTAGGTTTTATACATCGCGATTTGAGCGTGGAAACGGGAGTACGCAACATTTCTGTGCGTATGCACCGTTTATACATGAGGCCCCTGGTCATTGGAGAAGCCAAGTCTCGATCTGGAGAGTGCTAAACCGAAGCCAGGGAACGGAAAGCCTCCAGATCAGTCATGTGGGAAGAAGGTCAGCTGCTGGTAGGGCGACTCTCCTGTTGCAGGGCCCAGATGGGAGAAGCAGGGGAGCGGCCAGGTAAAAGAAGACAACGGACTTTGTGTTTTTAAAGGATTGCTTCTAGCCGTTGTTTTAACCTCATTTTAAAGGATTCATTTATTGTGTTTTTTTTTTTAACCTCCACTTCACAACTGTTTTTATGGATTATTTATTTATGGAAATTAATACACTGCATTTTATTTGGACACTTTGTTTTTGAATTTTTTTTAATAAAAGCACTTGCCAGTTTTTTATATCATCCCCTTGCTCCATTTGTTGTGCCTCACTGCCGAGCTCATCGGTGACATTACCGATGGTGTCAGGTTCTAGGGTTCCCGAAAGCAAGACGGGAGTGTGGAGCGAACCCACATCGTCACAATCTCCCTGGAAAAGAACTATGTCCAGGTGAACTAAATCAACTTTCTACAATTGTATCTTGGATAAAGACATCAGTCCAATAATAAGCAAAAAATATGAAGTCTTTCAAGAGATTAAAATTGGACGAGGAAGAGATTTCATAAAATATAACATACTTTCAAAAACAATTCTCCATTTGGCTGCTTTTGCCTCAATTGTACATCATGTCTCCTTTTTGTCTAAAACTATACCTCCAAAGGAATTTTAAGTGAAACATCTGTGACAAAGTTTGAAACTTACAGTAAATGAGAATCTCCTTCCAGTCTCGTGAACATTCAAAGTTCAACCATAAAGCACTAAAAATTTCCTATGGATTGGCACCTGAGCTATTATATGACATAGTTGAGGCTTAAAAGATAAAAACCTTGAAATCCCTACATGTCAAATAAATTTGCAAATTGCACCTAGTTTTTAGTACCAAAGGAAAAAAAAGGTTTTGAAAGCAAAATAACAAAAGGGAAATTTAGTAGTTAGAAGGAAATGTAAAACAAAATACAATATTGGTCAAATCTAAAATAACAGTATAGTGCTAGGAATTAAAAGTAAAAAAATAAGTTGTTTGATTGTGTTATTTTGGCTGTGATCTTCAGTTAAAGAGCCTTGTTTAGAAGGCTTTTTTTGGAAAATAAGTTTATACTTTGAAAATGAATTTGATCTTGAGTGTGTCTAACAAATAGGATGCTTAACCTCTGTCTTTTAAAAAAATCTACCAAGCAACTACTTTTGTTCTTCTGGTCAGCTAGATCGTGATACTGGAGTGATTTGTGCAAGTCTTTAAAAAACTAATTTACTGAAGGTCAATGCAGCATGCAGAGCTTGGCTGTCTTCAGCTCAGAAAATCTCTAATTTCTTCAGTATTCCCTTTGGCACATTGTCACCAGGTCCTCCACACCAGCAATAATTATCTGGGCTGTCTGATTTTCATTCTTCTAAAAGCTCTTTCAGTTTACCTTTGGTGAGCTCAAATGCACTATTAATGATCAAGATTGTTATAGGGCAACACAATATTTCTGTTCACTTTGTATGTATGGGCAAAAGTAGTTGCTATGAGTGTTTGATGAATTACTTTTATTATGTTAATGTCATATTTAACAATATTAGGTATGTCCTCCAAGTTAATTACGTATATATGTAGCGGGTCTTTTTACCTTCTGTTCCAGATGTGCAGTTTGCATCTTCTGATACATGACTTTATTAAAGGAAATTAGCAGTGAGAAGAAATACAAAAAACGAGATGACTGAAAAAGTCAACCAGAACAGAAACTAGCAGAAATAATTTACTCAGAAAGAATTTGAAAAAAAGAGAAAAATAAGAAAATAATTAAACAAACATACTGCATATAAACTCAAAAAAATATATTCCAAATTTAAAACAGAAATCTAAAATTGAAAATTGAAATATAAAAAACAGAAGGTAGGTCAGAATCAAATTGTATCAGTATCAGAACTATGATACAGTAACGGCACTGACATCAGCCAGGGATGAGTCACCATTAGTATGAACTGGTATGCCATCACCAGAGGCAGGGGCACCTATAAAAATGGCAAGCCTCCACAGTCGCAAACAGAACTCCATCTAGTGTGGTAACGGCGAACAGTCTTTTTCAGATTATTGTAAAAAAAAAAAAGGAATCCATATCAGCACTTGACGCTGGTGCTACATTGGTGTCAAAAACCAGATGAAACAAAGACATACTATTGATTTTAGCAAGAGCTGAGTGCTGTAGGGACCTCAGTGGACCTTCTTGGCTCTTTGGAGGAGTTGGTGGAGATTCTTGAGCCTGAAGTCCTTGATCTGGAGTCTGTTTGCAGTATTACGTATAGGGGGAAAGTATAGGGGGGCTGAGTGACTGCTACCTGTGCAATTCCACCAATTCATATAAAAATGACAAGCCTGCATAGTCACAATTAGGAGTTCATCTGGTGCAGCAATGAGAAGCAGTCGTTTTGAAGACAGCAAGCTTTCTAAAAGTGCCATGTAAAGAGCAAAAGAATCCATTCTGGCACTCAGTGCTAAGGCTACAATATTTTTAAAAGAAGAATCTAAAATCATAAAGCCTAGGATACAAAGTATAACATCAGTCTTTATATGAAACTTTGAAGAATTTAGGCAGGTAAAAACAAAACAATACCTTGTAGTATAGCAGGTCCACAGTTCCAAAAGAGTGGTCTTTTTTTTTTTAAATAACCACCGCAGTCACGGCTTTAAGGAGGGGGGCGTGGTAACATGGCGAAAGTGGTTCCTGTGCACAACGCTGGTGGTCCCGCACTTAAGTGCACAATTATGTAATTGATGCCGTGAGCTGGTAATAAGTTATTAATAACATCACACATCATTTGTACTGTTTGGACTCTTTTCTTTTAGAGAAATATTATGAACTTATTTAGTACTTATTTTGGGCTGTTTGTGCGTTTTGGGGGGTTTTAAAACATGGAGTATTCATATTTAATGGTTTTTATGCAAAAGGCAATCATTAAAATTGTTATAATATTTAGATTTCTTTTCATGACACCATTTTGTTTCTTGCAGGTGCCATCAGTTTGGGCTTAGCTTGTATACAGCTGCTAGCCATGTTGTTATGCAAGATAACCGGCAGTCACTACCCATGATATCACTGGGGGTCATGTATTTTCTGATTATCCGAGACTGGATAGAAACCTAAAAACTTTGACAGTGTCTGTCTTAGTTATAGTTTTCTTGCTTTCATAATCTGCAACTGTATTTTGACTACATCTGTGGTTATTAATTTGGCCACGATGACGGATAGGAAAGATTCACAGTTTTCTTTAAATCATGCCCAACATTAAAGACATTACAGTCTTGAAATTAATTATGAGGCAGGCTCCATGTAATCCTTCTGTGTTTCAGTTAAAGGTACTGCTCGTCAGCCTATAGGGGGCGATGCTCACATTGCTCAGTTCACTTCATATATAAGCAAACCTACAGGTGAACATGTTTAAAAGCCAACAGTAACAAATTTAGGCTTCTGTGCTAAAATGACTTATTTATAATAGATAAAGTGGCAGTAGCTTGAAATATGTTTGTGTGGGAACTGGTTGACTAGCAATGATTTTTATTTGTGACTTTTCTTCCTAGAATTTGCTTTTTTCCTGGTTGTATAGATTCTTCACTAGACACCATGAGAAAATCTTTCTCTACTTAAAAAATACATATATTTGATGTAACATGATAAAAAACAGTTTGAAGAGTTTGCAAAAAAAAATATTCAAATAAAAATACATGACATGACAGACCAAATTGTTTCTGAGGCAACAAATACATCATCACATTTCAATATTGTTTTCACAATGTATTTTAATTTAACAATGTATTTTTGTAACTTAGTCTTCACATTTCACAAAGAAAACCTTACAAAAAAAGTAGTAAAAGTAATCAGTACATTTAAAGGTGATCTTGATTCAAACTTTAGACACAATGTAAAAATTAACAGAATTCCTCAGCAGATGAGTAAGGGTTCGAAAGCAATTATGGGAAAAAAATCAGACAAATAATTGCAGTTGTAACTGTAAAGCTTACAAGCACATAAAAACATAATTTAAAAATCACGAGTGTGCTCCCCTTGACTTTCTCATATACTGAGACAGAGGAAAAGGTTATCAGAGCCACTTTCAGTTGCACAATTTTTCTGAAATATCGTATCTCTTTGTTTCTCATCATAATTAATTGTTAATATCGATACACAACCATTTATCGCTATTTATAATCAAACTTTATATTAAAATGATATTTTCGCAATTAGGGAGGTTGAAAACGGTGGTGGAATTGTTTCATGATTACATATGCATTACCTAGATTACATGCAAAGTAAAAAGACCTAAAAACATAAACAAAGTTTTAGTATTATATAATATTTGTTACAATAAATTGCAATAGGAAAACTGCATTTAGCTACATTTAATTATGATAATGATGGAGGAAATAAAAAAAATATATCATAAAATTAAATGTATTAACAGGAACACGACAGGGATGTAGCAGCTTATTGTTCCCATTACATCTTTATATTTACATGGCATGTTCAATGTTTGCATGTTACTGTTAAACTGATGATGTTTAAATTAAAAATAAAATTAATAATAGTTATTGAAAGAATATGCATTATATTGAATACAGTTTTTTAATATTGTGTACACATTTATATTTCCATCATACAAAAACTTTGGATGGTTGTTTAAATAAAATACTACTTCCACCGGAGTAATTTTTCTCAAATTATAACCATAGTTTACTTGAAAATTCGTGAAAGTATTCAATTAAATTACCACTTCCGGTTACTGGAAGTGTCCCAAAATTTGATAGGATTCCTTACTTTTGATATAAAGCATGTGTACAAAATCTCATTGACCAAGGTCAAAGCATTTAAGTTATCGTGTTTACAAAAATGGTATTTTCAGACTCATGAAGGTATAAAATGTCATCTTAAGGTTTTTTTCAGATTCCTATTCTTTCTCTAAACTATGCATACGAGAAAGTAAAAAGAAAATTTCAACTGTGAGATTTTTTTCAGTATTTTAATGGCAAGAGAACAGTAAATGATAAATGAAATGTATTAAATAAATATATAAAATGCTGTATAAGGAAAAAGGAATACCAAATTAGCTACAGGGAATATTAACAAAATGGAGTGAGGGTTTACATAGAAGTAGTAGATGGATTAAACAGGCAAAAATTAAAATGAAATAAGTCATTAGGAAAGCTAGTGGGATATATACAGTAATATATGTATGACTTTTCTTATACATGTAAGGTAATGGAAACAATTATTAAAAACAGCATAATAATAATAATAAACTTAATTTATATGTTTTTCATAACCCAATGATATGGAATATAGCCTAACAAAAATATTTTAAAAATACATAAAATATATATAAACAAATCAAAGCATATCATAGAAAGGTGTACTGCTTTTTATCTACATTATGGGTTTAAGCAGGCATATCATGTTTCACTAATGCAATAGACTTTTGTGATGAAGCAGCAAAAGCATTTGATCATTTGATACTTTTTCATCTTGATGTTAATAAGGCTTTGATCAGATGTCTCATAAGAGGTTAGTAATCAAGGTAGGAATAGTGCAGTTTGTGGACGGGTACAGGACTGATCTAAGGACAGAAAACAAGATTATTGTGCAGTTTGATAATGTTTTGATAATGTCAAAAGTAGTGTTCCTAGGGGTAAGATCCACTTCTGTTATGCTTTTTTTAACTAACAAGATGCTAAGGTTTCAGATGACATAAAATGTATTAACCAAAATCATTCTAAATAAATTGGGATAAAATTCAGAAAAGGAAACATGAGAAATTATGTGAATGGGAATGAATTAATATTACAGTAATAGGTAAAGGATTTGTCAAGGAATTAAAAATATGAGAAAGCCTTGGGAGTCCCATTGGGGTCCTGGTCTGATCTTAATCCACAAGCAGAAAACTTATAAACTAAGTAAGTTAAGAAGATGTTGAGTTACATATAGTAGAGTGCTGGCTTGGGAACTAGTTGAGGTACATTATCCTTAAATTGTATAATGAGCTTGTGAGGTCTCCTCTGAAATATCATGTGTAGTTTTAGCTATCACTAAAAGGAATTATTACCACTAGGCTAATTGCAGATATGTTGAATATGTACAAATTGTAGGCCTTTGCTCTACTGTTCATAGGACCAATAATACCTGTCCTTTTTGTTTGAAAAGAAAGATGAAATCTAGAGAGGTACTGTCCGGGATTAGGCTTTAAACAAAATGTCAATAAAAGCAATTTGCCAGTTTCAGTTTCCTCATCTGCATTTTCAAAGTGGTTTCCTAATGAATTTTTGGAAAATTATAAGTCACCATGGTCACTGTACTGTCATAACTGTTTGTCTTTTTCAATTAAAATTATTATGCTTGTGTTGGGAATATCAACATTGGATGCCTGGTAGCAAATTCCAAGAAATTCTGTAAACATCTGGACTTTTTCCTTACCAGTTTAATCCACTGGGATTCTGACAAGTTACTTTTCTGTGTTTTGATCTCTTGAGCTTAATTAATTATTTTTCACATATTGTGCCACCACTGTTCCTTTCCTTTCTTGTCTGCCTTTCCTGAAGGATATATAATTAAATATATAATATTCTCTTTATCATTTTAACTTATCCATGATTATATCACAGTGTCAATATCTCAGCCTTTGAATGGATGTTTCAGAAATTGTTAGGTGTCATGAACTATGGGCGTTGTGAAGACGTCCAAGTCTCTGGAGCCATTGCTCATGTGAAGAATCCTTTGCAGTGCAGCTTTGCTATTTTAAGACAGCTTTCACATGTGTAGTCCAGCTCTATAGGATCTTGGATGACAGTCCACATATTACATCCATTGAGGCTGAATGGCTTATAAATGACATTTTTATTAACATTCTTTTCATACGATGTTCATTAACCTGTTATTTCAGAAGCTGCTTTTAATTAGGTTTTTAAGTATTTGCAGAGTGAAATTCTAAATTCTTCTAATACTAACTTTGCTCTCCTTTTTCAATTCTCTACGATTTTATCAGTCCATCTTTATATCTTTAAACTTAGTTAAATTCTTAAAGGTCAAGCTCAGAATAATGAGATAATGTCATAACACGATATATGTGCATATACAGTGTAAACATATCAATGCAAATCAATAAAAATAAGTTTTTATATTTACATTTTTCCATTGGTGGAAAGTAAGGAATGATATTGTATATTAAGCGAATCTTATGGGCCTCTTGTAGGAAAAATAAAACAAAAACTCACTTAAAAGGTCCTCTTGAGAAACTAAATCCTATAAGACCAATGGTCCTTAGGAAAAGCTAGTATGAAAGAGTGGCAGAGCTAACTAAAAGGCTGTAACAGCCACTCCTTGGGCATTCTAATAATAAATTGTAGATTGTACATGACTGTGGTCAAATCACAATGGCTTCAAGCTTTTGCAAACAGCATAACATGGGTAATATCACAGTGGAGCAAAGAAGCCCCACAATAGGATAGCAGGAATTAGGAAAGCCATAAAGAATGACAAAGCACAAATTAATTTTCATTACACAGAACCCAATATGTTAACAAATTGCACTACAAAAAGAATACAGTCATTTGTGTTATATGTGATTTTGCCATACTCTTCCTAACAATTAATAAAGTCAACATAGAATGCACCATACAATACTCACAAAACTGTACTGTCATTAAAATATGTACTTGTACTGTATTTAGGCACATGTTTTTGCTTTCCCTGTAATTTTAGAAGTGTATACTTTTAAAACTGCATTCACCCCGTAATACAAAATTTCACAAATAGTGGATAAAGCAGATGGTAGTAAGGTAGCCTGTCCAGGTCATTCCAATTAAGTTCTTTTTATTGAACAGCTTTTAACATTTAAGCAAATCTTTGCTTGAAATGAGGCAGATCATTGGACCATAGTGAAATGAGCATTACATTAACCCAAAAATCTCTTTACTTTGAACTTAATACTTTTATTTTTATAGTCCTGAAAGAAAAATTTAAAAAAAAAGTGGTTCAACAGAAAATAGATGCAGGTTAGACATACACTGTATTTCTTTCTGTTGATTTCAAATGTCTGCTAAAAACAGTCAGCTTATAAACGTTTTAAAAATTCTGCCAGAATCTTAGACTTCTCGTTTTAGATGAATGTTTCCCATGGCAACACTAAATGTGTCACATTCACTGCTCTGTGCTCACTTAGTATGCCTGAAAAACAAATCATGCAGTAATTGCTCCATTAGATTTAGGTAGCAGACCTATGTGCCCCCCTCACCTAATTTTAAAAATTCCTTGTACTATGAGGGACAGTAAATTGAATTATAGTATAAAAATATACGCCTTCACCATTTGAAACATCTAAACTATTAACATGTAAAACATTCTAGCATAGTAGACAGAACGGTTTTAATTAAGTTGTCCAATTTTCATATTCAGTTTAAATACTGAAAGGTTTTTAGGAAAATAATGACATTCACAATTTAAGTTACTTTCTAAGTAGAAGGAGTGGGACCTTGTGGCCCTTATAATTAGAAGAGCTCAAAAACTGTATAAGAAACCTGCCTTTTTTCAGGTTTTTGAAAGCTTAGAGTGTGCGGTGGTCTCAGGGCTGCCAGAGAAAACTTGCTCATGACATCAAAGGTGATTCCAAGCTAAGATAGAAGGCACCTGAAGAGGGTTTAAATCTGTCCCCTCCATATTCTCAGTGAGCATAAACTAGGAAGATGAAATGAAATGGAGAAATCTGTCATTGGCAAGAGGAACAGAGGTGAAGTTACACAGAAAGCGAGAGAGAGTGGTGATGAATGATGTGCTTTGGTGGTACTTTGACATGGGCAATTGGGCAAGACACTCTTAATGGCAGACAGATGACAACATTGAACATCACTGACCTTTGATCTGAATGTAGAACAAATCAGTAAGAAGAGGCTCAAACACTTCAATGGAAGAAAATTGAATTGTTTCGAAGAAAACAAAATTACATTGTTAAATTTGTAAGTCATTATCTCTGACCTTGATTTGCTTTTATGTTTGGTGTGATGATATTATGTTCCCCTTTATTGAGTAATTTACTCCCAAGGTCTATGAAACATTTGATGATCCTTTCATAACATCATAATCAGTGCAGGAAACAATAAAAACTTTCCCATTATAATTCCTCTAGCTGTGAGAAATTAGTTGTACTCACCAAGATTATTTTTGAAGGTGGCAGAATAACAACTAAAATAAAAAGTAACATGAAAACAATGGTGGCAGAGTTTTTCTCCCTCTAAAGAAGAAAGGGAAAGAGACACTAGGAGAAAGATGAGATGACTGCTGCAATTTTAATTGAGAGACTAGGAATCCATACCTGCAGCTGCAATAAAACCAAACTGTGCCCACGTAAAGGATCTTCATCATTAAGGTATACACCAAGACTCTCAATAGATTTAAATTTAAACATCTTGACATATCTGGGGTCTTTAAATGTTTCCATTTTGGTCTTAGGTGCAATACTTTGTATTAACTCTATAGTGAAGGAACATCATTTTACCAACATAACTAAACTTTTTTATGTTTTAAAATAATAATTCGTCATAAGTGTCCTTTATTATTCAAATGGAAAGAACACATGTATCTTGATAACTAATTAACAGAACAGTGTCAAAGATTCCAACAAAGTACAATGGAACCTCGGTTCACGACCATAATTCGTTCCAAAATTCTGGTCGTAAACCGAGTTGGTCGTAAACCGAAGCAATTTCTCCCATAGGATTGCATGTAAATACAATTAATCCGTTCCAGACCGTACGAACTGTATGTCTATATATATATATATATATATACAGTGGTGTGAAAAACTATTTGCCCCCTTCCTGATTTCTTATTCTTTTGCATGTTTGTCACACAAAATGTTTCTGATCATCAAACACATTTAACCATTAGTCAAATATAACACAAGTAAACACAAAATGCAGTTTGTAAATGGTGGTTTTTATTATTTAGGGAGAAAAAAAAATCCAAACCTACATGGCCCTGTGTGAAAAAGTAATTGCCCCCTGAACCTAATAACTGGTTGGGCCACCCTTAGCAGCAATAACTGCAATCAAGCGTTTCCGATAACTTGCAATGAGTCTTTTACAGCGCTCTGGAGGAATGTTGGCCCACTCATCTTTGCAAAATTGTTGTAATTCAGCTTTATTTGAGGGTTTTCTAGCATGAACCGCCTTTTTAAGGTCATGCCATAGCATCTCAATTGGATTCAGGTCAGGACTTTGACTAGGCCACTCCAAAGTCTTCATTTTGTTTTTCTTCAGCCATTCAGAGGTGGATTTGCTGGTGTGTTTTGGGTCATTGTCCTGTTGCAGCACCCAAGATCGCTTCAGCTTGAGTTGACGAACAGATGGCTGGACATTCTCCTTCAGGATTTTTTGGTAGACAGTAGAATTCATGGTTCCATCTATCACAGCAAGCCTTCCAGGTCCTGAAGCAGCAAAACAACTCCAGACCATCACACTACCACCACCATATTTTACTGTTGGTATGATGTTCTTTTTCTGAAATGCTGTGTTCCTTTTACGCCAGATGTAACGGGACATTTGCCTTCCAAAAAGTTCAACTTTTGTCTCATCAGTCCACAAGGTATTTTCCCAAAAGTCTTGGCAATCATTGAGATGTTTCTTAGCAAAATTGAGACGAGCCCTAATGTTCTTTTTGCTTAACAGTGGTTTGCGTCTTGGAAATCTGCCATGCAGGCCGTTTTTGCCCAGTCTCTTTCTTATGGTGGAGTCGTGAACACTGACCTTAATTGAGGCAAGTGAGGCCTGCAGTTCTTTAGACGTTGTCCTGGGGTCTTTTGTGACCTCTCGGATGAGTCGTCTCTGCGCTCTTGGGGTAATTTTGGTCGGCCGGCCACTCCTGGGAAGGTTCACCACTGTTCCATGTTTTTGCCATTTGTGGATAATGGCTCTCACTGTGGTTCGCTGGAGTCCCAAAGCTTTAGAAATGGCTTTATAACCTTTACCAGACTGATAGATCTCAATTACTTCTGTTCTCATTTGTTCCTGAATTTCTTTGGATCTTGGCATGATGTCTAGCTTTTGAGGTGCTTTTGGTCTACTTCTCTGTGTCAGGCAGCTCCTATTTAAGTGATTTCTTGATTGAAACAGGTGTGGCAGTAATCAGGCCTAGGGGTGGCTACGGAAATTGAACTCAGGTGTGATACACCACAGTTAGGTTATTTTTTAACAAGGGGGCAATTACTTTTTCACACAGGGCCATGTAGGTTTGGATTTTTTTTCTCCCTAAATAATAAACACCATCATTTAAAAACTGCATTTTGTGTTTACTTGTGTTATATTTGACTAATGGTTAAATGTGTTTGATGATCAGAAACATTTTGTGTGACAAACATGCAAAAGAATAAGAAATCAGGAAGGGGGCAAATAGTTTTTCACACCACTGTATAGTTAATTATACCATAGAATGCACAGCGTAATGGTAAACTAAATGTAAAAACTTTGAATAACACAGAGAAAACCTTGAACAACAGAGAAAACTAACACTGCAATAGTTCGTGCTATAGTGCTAGGAACCGCTCGCTAAAAACACTTTTTTTAATGAGTTTTAAGCACAGGGGAAAAAAATTAACATTTGAAAAATCCGTAATTTAATAAACCACCAAGAAAAATAACATTGCAACAATGCAGGCTACGAACCGATCACTGTAAATAGAACTGAAAACAAAAACAA
Source organism: Erpetoichthys calabaricus (assembly GCF_900747795.2). NCBI lineage: Eukaryota > Metazoa > Chordata > Cladistia > Polypteriformes > Polypteridae > Erpetoichthys > Erpetoichthys calabaricus. The sequence continues at coordinate 227,218,327 of NC_041397.2, read as the reverse complement.
GTCTTCTCTACCTTATGCGTCCCTCGCTCGCTCTCTCTCTCTCTCTCTCGCCTGTGTGTGTGTGCGTGCGTCTCTCTTTTGCGAGCCTGGAGCGCCTATGTGTGTGTCTCTCTAGCACGTGCCTCTCTCTCCCGCGCCTGTGTGTGTGCGTGCGTCTCACTTTTGCGAGCCTGGAGCGCCTGTGTGTGTGTCTCTCTAGCGCGCGCCTCTCTCTCCAGTGCCTGTTTGTGTGTGTGCGTCTCTCTTTTGCGAGCCTGGAGCGCCTGTGTGTGTGTCTTTCTAGAGCACTCCAGTGTGTGAGCGCGCCTCTCTCTCGCGTGCTCCTGTGTGTGTGCGGCTCTCTCTGTCTCTCGTGCTGCCTCTCTCTCGCGCTGCCTCTGTGTGTGTGTGTGTGTGTGTGTGTGTGTGTGTGTGCCGCGCTCTCTCGCTCTCTCTCTTGCTCGCTGCACAGGAAATGCACAGGGAGAGACTGAACATGTACAAACCGAAAGGGAACCTGGCTTTGTTCGTATACCAAGTGTGTGGTCGTGAACTGAAGCAAAAGTTTGGCGAACTTTTCGGTCGTAAACCGAGTTGTACGTGTACCGAGACGTTCGTGAACCGAGGTTCCACTGTACTGTATATACTTGCGTATATGTCGGGTCTTGAAACCCAAAAAATCAATCATAAAATCAGACCCCGACTTATACGCCCGGTCAAAAATACTACACTTGATTTTTTTTTTTTTTTAACATCTTCTTGCTTCCTCCAATCTCACACCAGTTTCTCAGACGCATCGAATTTTCTTGCAGGAGCACAGTTACCAATTTCTTTCTTTTCTTTCTTTCAGCTTCATATTTTCTTCTGATCGAACGCTCCATCGTAGATAAAGGATGTTCTTACGATAAAGGTGTATGAAGGTGTGAGATACAAAAAACACAAAAAGTGCAAAAGTCTCTTCAGAATAGTTTGAGTATTACCATCTGGTCACGAAGGCACAACACATAGAAAAAAAAAAAGCAGTGTGCTCCATGGTTACTCTGTCAGGTGGGCGTTAGCATATCATAATCTCTTGGATCAACAGAGTGAGTTTTCCGGATTCGACTTATACAACCGACATTATAAAATACCGGCAGTTATACAGTAAAATCAAGCCCTGACTTATCCGCGGGAGAACTTAAACGTGAATATATATGGTAAAACTCAAACTCAAACTCAAACCATCTCAGTTTAAATTTGCAGTCTCTTGTTGCTGGTTTCAGATTTTGGACCAACTCATGCTTATTGAGGTGCATCTTGCATTGCCTGTAATCCATATTTGTTTCTTGGTAATATCCAAACTGTCGGTTCCTTTCTGAACAAGGAAGTTGAGCAACACTTTTAAATGCGTGGTTTTTTTATAAGTTTCATTTCAAACCTTTTGTCACAAATCTTGATACTGTTGATCCGAGAATTAGTTTGAACCTACTTTTTATTGAGTATTCTTATGTTGATAAAATGTTATCATGATATTTGTCACATTTTGGACATGCTCATTTTGTCCTTGTTTTTCACCATGTCCATACAGTTTATGCCAATCACGGCCATGGCCAATTACTGTACATAAGCATGTCATGCGACATTACATGGACATAGCCTGCTATCACTGTACATTATTTTATATTAGATGCTAGCAGTACTTGGTATCCAAGCTTTAAGATATACAGTACTACAAAATGTTGTCTACTTCATGTGATAGTTAGGCACAATTTATTCAAGTTATTACCTTTTGGTAATGAGATTGGCTTTAATGTTTGTGTTGTGACTGTTTCCCGTTGTTTACTGACCTGAGCCTATTCCTTGGCTAACGTTTTGCCAAACCCCGGGCAGGGTGCCAGCCCACTGCAGGACACACACACCAAGCACAATTTAGGATCGCCAATGCACCTAACCTGCATGTCTTTGGACTGTGGGAGAAAATCAGAGCACACGGAGGAAACCCACACACACACAGGGAGAACATGCAAACTCCATGTAGGGAAGACCCGAGAAGCGAACACAGGTCTCCTAACTGTGAGGCAGCAGCGCTACCCACTGCGCCACCATGCCGCCCGACCAAAACACTAAACAGTAAAATCACACTGAAAAAGCGAGTAACTTAATTTTGATCTAGCCAATGTTGCAAAAAGGTTCTTCACAGATCTGAAATGTTGCACAACTGATTTAGCGTGTTACCATCTTAAATATCATTGCAATGAGAATTCCAGAATAAAGGAATTATGTAAGCAACATTTTGGAAGCATGGAGAGAAAAAAAATGTCCTCAGTACTGATGTTACACTATAAAAAACATTCATTACTGTGCATTTTAAAATGATTCCATATTTCTCTGACACTTTAATTTATCAGCAAAGGTCCAGACCTACTCACCATCCCGGTCCAAAGCAGCCAACGATTAAACCTTGAAATTCTACAAAGATTTTAACTGTCCTTCTGGCACTTCTTTTAAAAATATTATGCTTAAGAAATTTGAATCACAATTACAAGTGACAACAGGGCCCCAGTCAATGTCATTTTTACATCACTTGTATTAGAATGTGCTGTCTATGAAAGCTAATCAGCCACCACAAGCTTTTTTGGCCTATTTGGACTACATGATATTGTAAAGGACTGTTAAAAAGCAGACCTATAATGTAGTCCACTAGTGCATGTAATTTTATTCTGTTATCATTATTGCTTTGGAATATGATTAATTCTTAGAAAAATACTTAATAAGCAAAAATGGGATGACTGACTCCTTGAAGAAGTAACAAAAAAAAATTAAAATACTTTCGAACCAGTTCACTAAATCCCTGAATGCACCTGAATATTATATTCCATTCACAGCCAAAAAAAACCAAATAAACAACAACAAAGTCCTATAAATCTGCTGCTTAATTCTAATGCAGAGGATCACTGTTGTTATCATAACAGGGTTGAATGTATTTTCCTCATAGTCTTCATGTTCTTTATACATTGAATATGCAATAAATTTCTATCTGTACATTGTACAGAATGAAAATGCAGCTATGATAGTTATTACTTGTCAACTGGAGGGCATGTCTTTCAGAAATGCTCCTTCGTTTAGATTTGTAATGATGTACTGATGCTGTTTTTTCCATCATCTTTGGGAGTTCATCCCTCATAAATGACTGGCAGATTGATGACTTGCAAATATGTTTTAATTTTCTTCTAAGTCCTTGTATCCCACCATTATCATCATTGAAACACTTCCGAGGCTGTCATTGGTAAATAAAACATACATTAATGTTCTAAATATGTATAACTCCAAAGGCAATATTGCTCATTCTTAATCGTCATTCTTTAAGTTGAAATCTTTTACAAAGCTACCTAGCTAAATAGGTTTTAACAAGAATGAAAGTAAAATCAATCTAACTGTAAAACATATCTTTTGGTAGCATTTAAACTGCTTGGACCTAATCTTCCCCATCTTTACGTAATATTTGGCAAGTACTCGATAATGGCTAACGCATGTACAATATATTCAACAGAGATATTAAGTCCTTTCACACAAGACTCAGCAAAATTGTATCATTTACCAAAGTTTAATTTATATATCAATTCAGTTTAGTTTCAGAATTAAGTAATACATTACTTTTCCTTCACTTCAGTATTTAGGGATGGCACTGTGGCTATGTCTGCTGCAATCTTGGTTTGAATATCACATTTAGTAGTATTCCTGTTTTCTTTCCATGTCCATAAAAATGTCCATTTTAGATTATATGAAGAGTATAAATTGGTACCGTGTTTGTGTGTGTATGTATTTGGGCCCTATAAAGGACCTCAATGATTCAACATCGTGTTCAGTGCTAAATTGGTGAGTTCAGTCCAAAGCATTTTTTAGAATATTATGTTTATTAAGCAGGACATGTCTTTTTACGATGATCCTGGATTTGCCTCTACCCACATTTTTTTTACCCATTGTCTTAGATCCTAACTGTAGAGATCTGGTCAATTGCTTCATCTTTTTGCTGGTCATTGTTTCCTACTGGAAGTACCTACCATAGTGCCTTATTGAGTAGTTACACTTTATTTTCTTAAACACTATTACCCAATTATGTAAAACCATGAATATGCACAAATAAAAAATGTCCCACGGGAACCTGGAGCAATACTGTGTCTCTGAAATCACATATATATGTTTTCTATTAGTAAGCCAAAAGCATTTGAATTTAAACAGAACATTATATTTAGCCTGCGGTGGGTTGGCACCCTGCCCAGGATTGTTTCCTGCCTTGTGCCCTGTGTTGGCTGGGATTGGCTCCAGCAGACCCCCGTGACCCTGTGTTCGGATTCAGCGGGTTGGAAACTGGATGGATGGATGGATTATGTTTAGCTGAGATAGCTTTCTGTCAGAGTTCAAGTTCAGTCACAACATCCCTGCTTAATCCACATTATCAAATAGTAGCACTGTCCAAACTTTTTAAATATTCAACATAGAGCTGCACATAGGTATGATCTAAGTACAGAAATCAATATTAGTTTAATTATTAATATAAATGAGTTAACTGAAGAACAGCATGGTCAATAGTCTTTTAGTGAAGTAACACTGCAAAATCTATTCTTATTCTCTTGTCTAATGCAACATCATGTATAGTGTGTGATGTCTACTATTAAATGGCATTGGAACCACACAATCCATTATTTGTACCTTAAAATTTTAACTTCAATAAATGTGCATCAAAAATGAACTTACATGTTGTCCCTTCTGGAGAACAGCTTTACCAGGGCACTACACATTATGATTTGCTCTGATTTACATTAAACAGGCAACCCTGAGATTTCAAACTCTAAGTCTTAGCTACTGCCCATATTTCTTTGTTGTATGGATTACTGAAGTAATTCTGAGCAAAAAGAAGAGATGTTGTTGCTTTTACTTATCTCCAAGGTACTCTATCTTCTTTTATTTTTCCATTTTGGTCAAATCAAAGTTCTTTTCTGTAATAGTCTAGAATCTTGGTTCAGAAGATATACCTGAAATAATCATATTTTCAGAAATCTGGTGTATCAAAGAGGGTCACTTTTCTCTTCTGGTGTCACCCTACTTATGCTATGTGTATAATGACGTTCTTCTCTTTCTGGTATAGCCTTACAACCTCTGCCCTCAAAATGTGCTTTTCTGAATCAAAATTCCATCATCTACTGCTCAATATATGGCAAGCCAAATTAACATTTAATGATGTCACAAAACAACTTCCTGTAAAATGTTTTCAGGGGGACTCCCTCTCTATTTCAAGATATCTTGAAATTACCATAAAGTTTTGTTTTTTTTTGACATAAAAGAGTGATGGCAATGGAAATACAGGGGAAGAGGAATGAAGGGAGACCAAAACAGAGGTGGTAGGGATAAATTAAAAGATGATCTGAAGGAAGAGGGCTTGAATGGTGAGGAGGTGCAGGACCAAGCTGTTTGGAGAAGGTTGATCAAGCACACATAGAAGTGGGAAAAGATGAAGAGGAAGAAGAAGAATTTGAGGTATATGAAAATGTAAAGGAAACTATTGCAAGATATATGAAAATGTATTTCAGATACCATAAATCCATTCATCCATCCATTATCCAACCCGCAATATCCTAACTACACGGTCACGGGGGTCTGTTGGAGCCAATCCCAGCCAACACAGGGTGCAAGGCAGGAAACAAACCCCAGGCAGGGTGCCAGCCCACTGCAGGGCACACACTGGGGACAATTTAGAATTGCCAATGCACTTCACCTGCATGTCTTTGGACTGTGGGAGGAAACCAGAGTACCCGGAGGTCAAGATATCTCAAATATATCTTAAGTTATCTTTAAAAAGTCATGATCCTCTTTTAAGACATCTGAATATTATTTTCTGATATCTACAACGCAAATCCAGATATCTCAAAGTAACTTCCTGTTCATTTCCAGATATCTCAAATGCAAATTGACAAAACTGGAAGTTTTATAGGAAGTGCTTTCAAGGTAACTCAAAATCAATTTCAGATATCTTAATATAAACACAAGGTCAATTTTGAGATATCTTGAAATGCATTTGAAATATTGCAAAATGTGTTACAGATATCTTAAAACGTAAAAGAACACATTTTGAGATATCTGTAAGTGAGTTTCAGATATTTTAACATTCAGATATTTTAACAGATTAACTGCATTTTAAGATATTTGAAATTCATTTTGAAATATCTCTAGATGGTGTCACACACGTGTGCATGAGAAGCAGTCTAAGGGCTTAAGTGGGAGTAAAACACAGAGTATTGGGTTAATTCTTTGTACTAATGTCCTCTTCTCCCTCTCCTGCAGACCTCCAGAAGACAGACCCGTCTAAATCTCCTACTTCTGGCAGGATTTCACAACCTTGTTGGCGGAGTGGTGGCTCTGTGGCTAGGGATCTGCACTGGCAATCGGAAGGTTGCCGGTTCGAATCCCGTAAAATGCCAAAAGGGACTCTGCTCTGTTGGGCCCTTGAGCAAGGCCCTTAACCTGCAATTGCTAAGCGCTTTGAGTAGTGAGAAAAGCGCTATATAAATGCAAAGAATTATTATTATTATTAACCTTGTTGACCTCACTTCCGCCCAAAGACACACCTCATTTGTTTAAAGTTGTAGTCTATGTTATGACTCAGTGCTTAATTGCAACTCATTGCTTTGAGTTATTCTGTGCAAAACCTGACGCTATACGGGGTGGGATCACCAAACTTTCATATTGTTTCTTGTCTCTTATTACAATGGTAATTCGGATTGGCCATATAAATCTTTTGTATGTTCTGTTTTTAACTTCCAAGTTACATGGCTTCAGTTTTCAATTTCAGCTTTAAATGTTTTTTTTTTTGCATTTTGGACAAAAACTGTAATATATGCTTCTATTTTCCAGTTTGTTTATAAACGCAATTAAAATTTTATAATGTATTTATTTAAGAAAATTTGGGACTTCTGCATCTGTTCTCTATGCATTTTATTATTATTGTCATTATTATTATTATTCATTTCAATGATATTTTCTGTTAACCTTAAGTACCCCTATCAGCACAAATTCATAATGCCCTCTTCACATTAAAAATCCCTTTTTACTTGTCTGCTCTTTCGTCAGTGTTAAATTTCCATGCTGTCGGTTACAGCACTTTCAGCAGATGTGATATCACAAGCAGGGCTGTCTGTACATTGGAGCTCATAATTTCTGTAATGTGAAATATTATTCAGCGAAGCTTCATTTGTAATGAAAATCAACAGAACAGCAGTCACAAGGACCACCTCAGAAATAGTACACTAGTGGATGTGCAGTTATTCCCTATCTTTGGCAAGAAAGAAATATATTTATATGAAACCTTCTATCTCTGCATATGGGAGCACCACAATTCTTCATAGCATCAAGATACGCATGCTTGACTATCAATGTGCTCCACTGTGCCTCCATTTTTCTTTCCTATAATGAGAGTCATCCTTGCCTTCACATTCAGTTTTGATAGTTATCATCTTTCCTTTGCTTGTCTCCTTCTGTAACAGTACTGTGCATTAGGATGCCTAATTCTAGCATGCAAATTTCATCAGACTTTTCAGAAACATGGACATATTAGAAATTATAATTTAGGAAGAAACGAAAGCCGTATCTTTTTTTCTGCTTCATTAAATGTTGCTTAAATGAAATGCTTATGAGCAGCAGAGACTACCTACTTGAAATGTGTGTCACCAGCATTGAAGGAAGCATTTCCCATTCTGCCTCTTTAAAAAGACAAGCATCAGAAACGCTTGATCACACTCAAATAAATTGACTGTGCTGTTCTGCATATATTGTAACTATGGGAAGCAACAGACTTAAATTATTCAGCATGTTTTCAATGTGTCCTTAGGTATCATTAATCCTGGAAAACACTCGATTGCTTCTTCTCCCTTTTTTAGAAGAACCTTTTTAGCTGGAATCAGTGAGCTGTTTAGTTTATGCTCATCAAAATGAAAGATCTGATGAAAAAATGTGCTTAAAACTGGGAATCATTTCTAGAGAGTGAGAACCATTTGCATGCTGATTTATTTCTGCTGCATAAAACAGATGTAGGTACAGCTAGCATAATTACAACTAATAAACTTTTTATCATTTTTTAAAATAATGTGTGTAAATTTGAATTCTAATAAAAACAGCATGTTAACAGTTTATTTTTATAATCTGTGCTTTAACTAAGACAACTTCCAAGATAAGGATACATTACAAGTGCTTAGTAATACTTTGTCTTTTTGAAGAAAAGGAGCAAAGACAAGATAAGTGAATCTCAGGTGACAGTGTCTCAGTTACACTCCCATTTTCCCAATGAAAGTAAGGATGCAACATTGTGGGGGGGGGGGGGGGGGCAATGGGGGAGGAGAAATAGAGGCAGATATTGCAATATCCCCTGCTCTGATAAAGTATCGGACTAAACTGTCAATACACCAATATTACTGCTGCAAGACCATCCTCTCTGCAAAATACTTCATCTACTAATTTGTGGAGCTTTATCCAACCGCACTCCGGCATTTCATTTTATGTACCTTTCAACTTTATATTTCAAAATGTATTCCAGTCAGCTCAAGGTTAGCATTCTTTATAATAAACAGCCATAACGTGATTTCTGAAAAAATTTTTGTGAGCTTCAATGTTGCTTAATCTACGGATACACTTGAAGAAGCACACATATAGCCTCTCTGCCAATAGTATTACATTTTCAAGCTTGATGACCCTATTAGGTCTTGAAAGTAAAGGTGAGGACAAACCAGGGAATGAATAGCCTCCTAGTAGGAGTAGGAGTATAGGGTGAAGATAATGAGATCAGTGCTGACATTAGACAGTGAAACTGTGTCCAAACTCGGGCCTTGGGAAACTGGGGCCTGGTACAAACCAGCGCTGCCCCAAAGTATGGTAGCATATGTGGCTAATTGCAGAATATGAAGGAAACAGACTCCAAGTTACTGCAAGATAAGTCCATGCTTTTTCTTTTCCCTTCTGTGCTCCTTCTCAGATTGCTTCCAGTGCAGGTTCACAGATAGATTACTTCAAGGTTATTTGAACGATATAAAAGCATGGAAGTTGACAGTCCCTGTGGCGTTTTCCTATGAATTCAGGATAAGAAGGTAAACCAATTGTCTTTTTTCCAAAATGTAATGTATCATTACTGAGGTTTGGCGTAAACACAAATTGATAGATTTGTTAAAACTTATTATGACACACACACTCTTTTGTATTTCTTATAGATCACTAAAAGCTTTGCTTAGCCTCATTTTCAAGTATTGCTTTCCATAACAATGGCATAAAGCAGGAGGCATCCTGCCACAGAAGAAATTGACACAACGGTGCACTAGCCCTGAGGTGGATGCTGATCAATCAAAGACTACATTTTTAAACATTTCAGCAGGAAACGATTAAATTATGCCAATTCATATAGCAGAATATCCCCCCATGATTGATTGAATCATTGCCATGGCAGGAAACAACTATACATACAAGTCTCACATTGTGGTCACATTCTAATGAAAATATATGTTCTGCTCCAAAAAGGTTGCCATCTACCCATCAGCATCAAAAAATTAAACTTTTATGTTTAAAGTTAACCAGAAACATATTGTGAACAAAATTCAAATGTTGGAAGCACACTTTAGGTTTTTGTAGGCATTCATTTGTTTGTTCTTTGATATTTCTTTCATCTCCACTTGCCACCCTTGGCATGGTCCATAATATGATATTTTCAAAGCCATAGGAGAAATCCATTGGTCATGCAGTCCAACATCCAGCAAGCTAAAAGCAAATGTTGCCAACTCCCAGTTGCTTTCTATACTATAGTGCTCAATGTCATTGCAATTCTGGAAAGTTACTATAGCATAGCAATCA